>NC_068456.1:26530193-26740193 GCF_023373465.1 Oncorhynchus keta
CTCTCTCTATCTGTCTTCTGCCCCCCCCCTCTCTCTCTCTCTCCCCCCTCTATCTCTAACTGTCTTCTACCACCCCCTCTCTCTCTCTGCCCCTCTATCTCTAACTGTCTTCTGCCGAAACCCCCTCTCTCTCTACCCCCTTTATCTCTAACTGTCTTCTGCCACCCCCTCTCTTTCTCTACCCCTCTATCTCTAACTGTCTTCAGCCCGCCCCCTCTCTCTCTCTTCCCTCTCTATCTCTAACTGTCTTCTGTCACCCCCTCTCTCTCTCTACCCCTCTATCTCTGTCTTCTGCCATCCCCCCTCTCTCTCTACCACCTCTATATCTAACTGTCTTCTGCCACCCCCTCTCTCTCTCTACCCCCTCTATCTCTAACTGTCTTCTGCCATCCCCTCTCTCTCTCTACCCCCTCTATATCTAACTGTCTTCTGCCCAACCCCCTCTCTCTCTCTCTCTCTTCCCCCTCTATCTCTAACTGTCTTCTGCCACCCCCTCTCTTTCTCTACCCCTCTATCTCTAACTGTCTTCTGCCACCCCCCTCTCTCTCTCTACCCCCTCTATCACAAACTGTCTTCTGCCCTCCCTCTCTTTCTCTACCCCTCTATCTCTAACTGTCTTCTGCCACCCCCTCTCTCTCTCTACGCCCTCTATCTCTAACTGTCTTCTGCCACCCCCTCTCTCTCTCTCTCTTCCCCCTCTATCTCTAACTGTCTTCTGCCACCCCTCTCTCTCTCTCTACCCCTCTATCTCTAACTGTCTTCTGCCACCCCCTCTCTCTCTACCCCTCTATCTCTAACTGTCTTCTGCCACCCCTCTCTCTCTCTATGCCCTCTATCTCTAACTGTCTTCTGCCACCCCCTCTCTATCTCTACCCCTCTATCTCTAACTGTCTTCTGCCACCCCCTCTCTATCTCTACCCCCTCTATCTCTAACTGTCTTCTGTCACCCTCTCTCTCTCTCTACCCCCTCTATCTCTAACTGTCTTCTGCCACCCCCTCTCTATCTCTACCCCCTCTATCTCTAACTGTCTTCCCGCCACCCCCTCTCTTTCTCTAACCCTCTATCTCTAACTATCTTCTGCCACCCCCTCTCTCTCTCTACCCCCTCTATCTCTAACTGTCTTCTGTCACCCTCTCTCTCTCTCTACCCCCTCTATCTCTAACTGTCTTCTGCCACCCCCTCTCTATCTCTACCCCCTCTATCTCTAACTGTCTTCTGTCACCCTCTCTCTCTCTCTACCCCCTCTATCTCTAACTGTCTTCTGCCACCCCCTCTCTATCTCTACCCCCTCTATCTCTAACTGTCTTCTGCCACCCCCTCTCGTTCTCTAACCCTCTATCTCTAACTATCTTCTGCCACCCCCTCTCTCTCTCTACCCCCTCTATCTCTAACTGTCTTCTGCCACCCCCTCTCTCTCTCTACCCCCTCTATATCTAACTGTCTTCTGCCCGCCCCCTCTCTCTCTCTACCCCCTCTATCTCTAACTGTCTTCTGCCACCCCCTCTCTCTCTCTACCCCCTCTATCTCTAACTGTCTTCTGCCACCCCCTCTCTTTCTCTAACCCCTCTATCTCTAACTATCTTCTGCCACCCCTCTCTCTCTCTACCCCCTCTATCTCTAACTGTCTTCTGCCACCCCTCTCTATCTCTACCCCTCTATCTCTAACTGTCTTCTGCCACCCCCTCTCGTTCTCTAACCCTCTATCTCTAACTATCTTCTGCCACCCCCTCTCTCTCTCTACCCCTCTATCTCTAACTGTCTTCTGCCACCCCCTCTCTCTCTACCCCTCTATAGCTAACTGTCTTCTGCCCGCCCCCTCTCTCTCTACCCCCTCTATCTCTAACTGTCTTCTGCCACCCCTCTCTCTCTCTACCCCTCTATCTCTAACTGTCTTCTGCCACCCCCTCTCTTTCTCTAACCCCTCTATCTCTAACTATCTTCTGCCACCCCTCTCTCTCTCCCCCCCCTCTATCTCTCTGTCTTCTGCCCCCCCCTCTCTCTCTCTACCCCCTCTATATCTAACTGTCTTCTGCCCGCCCCCTCTCTCTCTCTACCCCCTCTATCTCTAACTGTCTTCTGCCCGCCCTCTCTCTCTCTCTCTCTTTCTCCCCCCCCCTCTCCTTTTCCAGCCAGAGAGAGAGAGAGAGATATATATATAGGGTTTTATTGTGCTCGGGTGGAGGCTGGTTAGAGCCCTGCTTGTAAAACGTATTTTGGCATGTACATTGGTTTTACTGGAGCACCTCCTGTCACACAACAGCAATACATCACTAGCAGAGCGGAGGGGTGTAGCACAGGAACCTGCCTCCCCAACCCACCCTGCACTGTTTTGTCCTCAAAGGCCTTCATTTTGGAGAGAGGCTCCCAGACTGCCAACACCTAACAGACATATTTGGTTTTGTCAGTGTGATGTTTGATGGAAAGCAGTCCTCTTTCTACCTGTCTCTCAAATACAGTTAGATGGATGCCAAGTCCGTGCCAATGACGGCCATTAAGATTGCCTATCTACAATAACATCTCTGTATTCCACTTGTCTGGAAATCAGCCCCTCAGTTCTCCTCATGTAGCCTACACTTGACCTACACGGGTGTATCTACAGACGGACAGTGTCAATCTTCCTACAATTTACAACCTGTAGGTTTTCCATGCAAGATGAGACCCAGACCCCGGTCTCTCCTACCCCATCATATCCTAGCCCCTAATCTCCTAACCCTAACCTCCTAACCCTCATCTCCTAACCCTCATCCCATAACCCTCATCTCCTACTCCCTCATCTCCTGGACCATCTTCTCCTGTCACCTCATCTCCTAACCAGTCATCCCCTACCCCCTAATCCCTTACTCCTCTCTCTTTCTTCTACCCCCTTACAAAGCCACCATAGCTCCGCTCTCGCTCACACTCTCTCTATCGGCCGTCTTTCCGTCTGGCTAGGCAACACAACAGTCCTTTCCTGGCCTGCCTCCAAGTCTCCTCTGACTCCCTCCTCTGAGCAGGAAGTATCGGAAAGGTCTGCTACCTGCCACCTAACTTCCAGTGTGATTTGTGACGGGGCCGTCTGACCAGAACAATTGCATTAACAAGCCGCCCAAAGGCCTTGGCTGTCAGAGAACCCGCTGATACCATGTGAGATCTTTATTAAATTACAATTATAAAACGACAAGTCCTCTCCATGTCCCACCTCACCTGCCCATGGACCGGAGGGACTCGAGGGACGGCAAAGAGGCTTCGACACGTGCCACTGTCACATGAAGGCTGGGTGAGTCACGGGGCCTAATGGCTGGTCTGTGTGAGTACCTCCTCCTGCCGACCTTGCTCTCTTCTGCAATACAAGGGCCCATGTTCAAAAAGTGTCTTACAATAGGAGGAGTTTTAAAAGGAGTTTTTAATTGTCAGTACACTCTTCGAAAACAGGGTTCCAAAAGGGTTAATCGGCTGTCCCCACAGGATAATCCTTTTTGGTTCAAGGTAGAACCATTTTTGGTTCCAGATAGAACCCTTTTGGGTTCGATGCAGAACCATCTGTGGAAAGGGTTCTAACTGGAACCAAAAAACGATTTCTGCAAAGGGTTCTCCAATGGGGACAGCCAATGCACCCTTTAAAGATCTAAATAGCACCTTTTTTAAATTGTATAGAAAGGTGTATGCCTCATGGTTTTACAGGAGTATTAGCAATTGATTCTCATAACCATGGTTCCGATATATGGAGATTGATGTAACGGCTAGGCTTGGTGGCACAACACCAGTACTGCGGCCTGGGGAAACGCCAAACCTCACCCCGCCTGGCCGCAATCCTTAAAACTGCACTCGGGGTCCAATATTAAGGATATTGTCCTGCAAGTCCAGCAAGAAGTAAGTGGATAAACAATTACTCTCAGCAATCTTCCTGGGTGCATTTCAGTTATTTATGTGTGACGTGTAAATACAGAAATTGGGGCCAAACAGAAAATCAAGTCCTCTCCAGGGTGCCATGCAAGTCACGGCATCCGGAGTGTAATAACTTACCGATGCAGATAACAATGGCAGAGTGTGCATATTACAATATACTATAGGGTCTCTGTGGGGTAAAATATGCCTGGTACTTAGGCTGCATGGGCAGGGGAAGTGACATATGCAGAGAGGCAGCGAGCTAGCTGGCGCTCCATGATGATCAATAAAATGCCACCAGGTTGGAGATTTACGAGGACACGCCATCGATCAATTAGGAGCTGACTGCACAAAGTGCTCAGAAATGCCAATGGGTATTATAACTCAATCAGACACACAGTAGAATTACTGTACTGTACCAAAGACAAACCTGAGTGTTGAGGCACTGGACAAGCTTTTCACATGTTGATGAGTGTAGACAGAGATGGACTACGTGTCTACATACCTACTATTGGAGAAGTCATGGTCACGTTATGTGCCGCCAGGCACTTTGACTTTTTGCTGTTATATGAAAAATACTACACGGGAGTGATGAAATTAGTGATACATTATTATTAATATATTTTCATATAAAAGTAGTGGAAGGAAAGCCAGTAGGCCTACGTGAGCCCTGTAGAATAAGTCATGAACTGGATGTTTAACTGTAACTGTGACTCATCTCCAAGAAGTAACTGGATGTTCAAATGTAACTGTGACTCATCTCCAAGAAGTAACTGGATGTACAACTGTAACTGTGACTCATCTCCAAGAAGTAACTGGATGTTCAACTGTAACTGTGACTCATCTCCAAGAAGTAACTGGATGTACAACTGTAACTGTGACTCATCTCCAAGAAGTAACTGGATGTACAACTGTAACTGTGACTCATCTCCAAGAAGTAACTGGATGTTCAACTGTAACTGTGACTCATCTCCAAGAAGTAACTGGATGTTCAACTGTAACTGTGACTCATCTCCAATAAGTAACTGGATGTTCAACTGTAACTGTGACTCATCTCCAAGAAGTAACTGGATGTTCAACTGTAACTGTGACTCATCTCCAATAAGTAACTGGATGTTCAACTGTAACTGTGACTCATCTCCAAGAAGTAACTGGATGTTCAACTGTAACTGTGACTCATCTCCAATAAGTAACTGGATGTTCAACTGTAACTGTGACTCATCTCCAAGAAGTAACTGGATGTTCAACTGTAACTGTGACTCATCTCCAAGAAGTAACTGGATGTTCAACTGTAACTGTGACTCATCTCCAAGAAGTAACTGGATGTTCAACTGTAACTGTGACTCATCTCCAAGAAGTAACTGGATGTTCAACTGTAACTGTGACTCATCTCCAAGAAGTAACTGGATGTTCAACTGTAACTGTGACTCATCTCCAAGAAGTAACTGGATGTTCAACTGTAACTGTGACTCATCTCCAAGAAGTAACTGGATGTTCAACTGTAACTGTGACTCATCTCCAATAAGTAACTGGATGTTCAACTGTAACTGTGACTCATCTCCAAGAAGTAACTGGATGTACAACTGTAACTGTGACTCATCTCCAAGAAGTAACTGGATGTTCAACTGTAACTGTGACTCATCTCCAAGAAGTAACTGGATGTTCAACTGTAACTGTGACTCATCTCCAAGAAGTAACTGGATGTTCAACTGTAACTGTGACTCATCTCCAAGAAGTAACTGGATGTTCAACTGTAACTGTGACTCATCTCCAATAAGTAACTGGATGTTCAACTGTAACTGTGACTCATTTCCAAGAAGTAACTGGATGTTCAACTGTAACTGTGACTCATCTCCAATAAGTAACTGTATGTTCAACTGTAACTGTGACTCATCTCCAATAAGTAACTGGATGTTCAACTGTAACTGTGACTCATCTCCAAGAAGTAACTGGATGTTCAACTGTAACTGTGACTCATCTCCAAGAAGTAACTGGATGTTCAACTGTAACTGTGACTCATCTCCAAGAAGTAACTGGATGTTCAACTGTAACTGTGACTCATCTCCAATAAGTAACTGGATGTTCAACTGTAACTGTGACTCATCTCCAAGAAGTAACTGGATGTTCAACTGTAACTGTGACTCATCTCCAATAAGTAACTGGATGTACAACTGTAACTGTGACTCATCTCCAAGAAGTAACTGGATGTTCAACTGTAACTGTGACTCATCTCCAATAAGTAACTACACCGGATGTTTCATTCTAATGATGACTAAGGTAGAACAGGAGAGAGAGCAAGAGAGAGAGATTATTTAGAAAATAGATAGAGAGAAGGGGGAAATGGAAAGCAAAAAACAGACAAATACAGAAATAGAGAGAGGGGGAGACTCCAGAGAGAGAGAGAGAGAGAAAGAGACCCTCCCCATACCTTCTCAGGGGAATGGAGTCATTTAGTATATCTCTCTCCCTGCAACCTATCACTCAGACAGATCAGCTCTTTCAGCGTGGTGCTGCTGATAATCATACATATTCTATATGCCGGAGGGCCGTAAATCTCTGTCCCAGTTTCATCTGGCCGTCATTCATCAATCACCCGGCAGAGAGCAGGATGGAACACCACAGTCTGCTCCCCAATATATCACATTAGTACCTGGGATGTTTACCAAGATAATAGGAGACAACAGCAGAGGGTGAAATATAGCACCGCTGCATTCGTCAAATTAAAACCACTCCCCATCCTCCTCCCTCCACCGTTTTCCTCCCATCAGGATCCAGATCTCCCTGGACTGGGCTGGGCTGAGAGACTTTATGTTTCTCTGAACTGTGAAGAGATGATCACGAGACTCCAATAATGTTCTTTCCACATCCCAATACTTTTTATGATATCCTCTTCTCACCATCTTCCTTCCCTCCCTGCTTTGTCCCAACACTTTCCTTGTCACCTTTCCTTTATCCCTTTGAAGTACATATCAGCAGTCTTTCTGGAGGATGTCCCTGCCACTGACATGTAGCATTGAAGACAGTATGTTTTAAGAAGAAAAATCCAATAGCTAATTTAAGTGTAATCTCTAATGTCTTTGGGGGGAAATGTTAATCAGAGATTAACATCTAAAAATCCTACCCATAATACCCTGTAATATCACAACGTTTAAAAACCTATCACATACCAACTCTAAAGATCATTTTCCTCATGCAACGTAATCTAACACGTATGAATGATTATTATACCTACAGATGTGGGTTTAAATAACATAGGTTTGCCTCAGCCAGCCCCAGGTCAGGGCTGATTATTAAGTGTAGCGGTGTCGTCGAGCTGGCTGGTAAATGGTACAATCAGTAATTACAGCGTGGTAGAGATGAACTAGCATGGCTGCTAATTACAACAGGTTAATAATGCTAGCTTTGATTTGGCACTTAATTGAGAAATGCCTCCTCTTTTTCACACTGCAATTAACTACAGCTGTGAGTTTTACCCACACACACCGAGCCACAGGAGTAATGTGAAGTGACCTTACTTGAAGTTGTCCGTATTTGTAATTGATTGTTTTGTTTTGTATTGCGTGGTAAAACATCTGTTTCTTGGCCAGACCCAGCTGTGAGAGACACACACCAGTGCAGTTTTCTGCCTGCCTCCTCTGATGGAGGACTCAATGAAAGTCACATTATACTGGATCTTGTCTCAAATGAATGACATTTACATAATCGGATTCCTATTGACACATCCTAAGGGCAGGTATTATTCAGAAAATCACTAGCAGCGATTAGATCAGCCTGACGTCTGGTACATATTCACCATCCAGAATGAGGAGAGATGCTGGCCTCCAACTCAGCTGTGATCCGTGGTATTATATACAACACAACATAGAGCTATTGAGAATGATTTTGTGGGCGTGTAATCACACATGAGTTGGTGTTTACTGTACTGTCATTTCAACCTCGAAAACAAATGGTCTCCATACTGTGTCATTATAGTCGTTCTGATAGGCCTAATGTAAGACGACAGGTTTCAGACAGTACAAACACTGCAGCTATGCTGCAATTCTTCGACATGGAACAACCAAGACCACAACACAAACCATCGCCGAAAAAACAAATTCCTTTGTTCAGAAACAGTTAGCTAGCAATGTTGAACCGTATACAGGTAATGTTGAACCGTATACAGTTAATGTTGAGCCGTATACAGTTAATGTTTAACCGTATACAGGTAATGTTGAACCTGCTAACCCTGATGTCCTTGCCGTGTCTGAATCCTGGTTCAGGAAGGCCACCAAAAATTCAGAGATTTCCATACCCAACTATAACATCTTCCGTCAAGATAGAACTGCCAAAGGGGGAGGAGTTGCAGTCTACTGCAGAGATAGCCTGCAAAGTAATGTCATACTTTCCAGGTCCATACCCAAACAGTTCGAACTACTAATTTTGAAACTTACTCTCTCCAGAAATAAGTCTCTCACTGTTGCCGCCTGCTACCGACCCCCCTCAGCTCCCAGCTGTGCCCTGGACACCATTTGTGAATTGATCGCCCCCCATCGAGCTTCAGAGTTTGTTCTGTTAGGTGACCTAAACTGGGATATGCTTAACACCCCGGCAGTCCTACAATCTAAGCTAGATGCCCTCAATCTCACACAAATCATCAAGGAACCCACCAGGTACAACCCTAACTCTGTAAACAAGGGCACCCTCATAGACGTCATCCTGACCAACTGGCCCTCCAAATACACCTCCGCTGTCTTCAACCAGGATCTCAGCGATCACTGCGTCATTGCCTGTATCCGCCATGGAGCCGCAGTCAAACGACCACCCCTCAACACTGTCAAACGCTCCCTAAAACACTTCTGTGAGCAGGCCTTTCTAATCGACCTGGCCCGGGTATCCTGGAAGGACATTGACCTCATCCCGTCAGTTGAGGATGCCTGGTCATTCTTTAAAAGTAACTTCCTCACCATTTTAGATAAGCAAGCTCCGTTCAAAAAATGCAGAACTAAGAACAGATACAGCCCTTGGTTCACTCCAGATCTGACTGCCCTCGACCAGCACAAAAACATCCTGTGGCGGACTGCAAAAGCATCGAATAGTCCCCGTGATATGCAACTGTTCAGGGAAGTCAGGAACCAATACACGCAGTCAGTCAGGAAAGCTAAGGCCAGCTTCTTCAGGCAGAAGTTTGCATCATGTAGCTCCAACTCCAAAAAGTTCTGGGACACTGTGAAGTTCATGGAGAACAAGAGCACCTCCTCCCAGCTGCCCACTGCACTGAGGCTAGGTAACACGGTCACCACCGATAAATCCATGATTATCGAAAACTTCAATAAGCATTTCTCAACGGCTGGCCATGCCTTCCGCCTGGCTACTCCAACCTCGGCCAACAGCTCCGCCCCCCGCAGCACCTCGCCCAAGCCTCTCCAGGTCCTCCTTTACCCAAATCGAGATAGCAGATGTTCTGAAAGAGCTGCAAAACCTGGACCCGTACAAATCAGCTGGGTTTGACAATCTGGACCCTCTATTTCTGAAACTATCCGCCGCCATTGTCGCAACCCCTATTACCAGCCTGTTCAACCTCTCTTTCATATCGTCTGAGATCCCCAATGATTGGAAAGCTGCCGCAGTCATCCCCCTCTTCAAAGGGGGAGACACCCTGGACCCAAACTGTTACAGACCTATATCCATCCTGCCCTGCCTATCTAAGGTCTTCGAAAGCCAAGTCAACAAACAGGTCACTGACCATCTCAAATCCCACCGTACCTTCTCCGCTGTGCAATCTGGTTTCCGAGCCGGTCACGGGTGCATCTCAGCCACACTCAAGGTACTAAACGATATCATAACCGCCATCGATAAAAGACAGTACTGTGCAGCCGTCTTCATCGACCTTGCCAAGGCTTTCGACTCTGTCAATCACCATATTCTTATCGGCAGACTCAGTAGCCTCGGTTTTTCGGATGACTGCCTTGCCTGGTTCACCAATTACTTTGCAGACAGAGTTCAGTGTGTCAAATCGGAGGGCATGCTTTCCGGTCCTCTGGCAGTCTCTATGGGGGTGCCACAGGGTTCAATTCTCGGGCCGACTCTTTTCTTTGTATATATCAATGATGTTGCTCTTGCTGCGGGCGATTCCCTGATCCACCTCTACGCAGACGACACCATTCTATATACTTTCGGCCCGTCATTGGACACTGTGCTATCTAACCTCCAAACGAGCTTCAATGCCATACAACACTTCTTCTGTGGCCTCCAACTGCTAGTAAAACCAAATGCATGCTTTTTAACCGATCGCTGCCTGCACCCGCATGCCCGACTAGCATCACCACCCTGGATGGTTCCGACCTTGAATATGTGGACATCTATAAGAACCTAGGTGTCTGGCTAGACTGCAAACTCTCCTTCCAGACTCATATCAAACATCTCCAATCGAAAATCAAATCAAGAGTCGGCTTTCTATTCCGCAACAAAGCCTCCTTCACTCACGCCGCCAAGCTTACCCTAGTAAAACTGACTATCCTACCGATCCTTGACTTCGGCGATGTCATCTACAAAATGGCTTCCAACACTCTACTCAGCAAACTGGATGCAGTCTATCACAGTGCCATCCGTTTTGTCACTAAAGCACCTTATACCACCCACCACTGCGACTTGTATGCTCTCGTCGGCTGGCCCTCGCTACATATTCGTCGCCAGACCCACTGGCTCCAGGTCATCTACAAGTCCATGCTAGGTAAAGCTCCGCCTTATCTCATAAGGTGTATGCACCAATTTGTAAGTCGCTCTGGATAAGAGCGTCTGCTAAATGACTTAAATGTAATGTAAATGTAATCTCAGTTCACTGGTCACGATGGCAACACCCATCCGTAGCACGTGCTCCAGCAGGTGTATCTCACTGATCATCCCTAAAGCCAACACCTCATTTGGCCGCCTTTCGTTCCAGTACTCTGCTGCCTGTGACTGGAACGAACTGCAAAAATCGCTGAAGCTGGAGACTTTTATCTCCCTCACCAACTTCAAACATCAGCTATCTGAGCAGCTAACCGATCGCTGCAGCTGTACATAGTCTATTGGCAAATAGCCCACCCATTTTCACCTACCTCATCCCCCATACTGTTTTTAGTTATTTACTTTTCTGCTCTTTTGCACACCAATATCTCTACCTGTACATGACCTTCTGATCATTTATCACTCCAGTGTTAATCTGCAAAATTGTAATTATTCGCCTACCTCCTCATGCCTTTTGCACACATTGTATATAGACTCCCCCTTTTTTCTACTGTGTTATTGACTTGTTAATTGTTTACTCCATGTGTAACTCTGTGTTGTCTTCTCACACTGCTATGCTTTATCTTGGCCAGGTCGCAGTTGCAAATGAGAACTTGTTCTCAACTAGCCTACCTGGTTAAATAAAGGTGAAATAAAAATAAATAAATAAATAAAAGTATACAGTTAATGTTGAACCGTATACAGTTAATGGTTGAACCGTATACAGTTAATGTTGAACCGTATACAGTTAATGGTTGAACCGTATACAGTTAATGGTTGAACCGTATACAGTTAATGGTTGAACCGTATACAGTTAATGGTTGAACCGTATACAGTTAATGGTTGAACCGTATACAGTTAATGGTTGAACCGTATACAGTTAATGGTTGAACCGTATACAGTTAATGTTGAACCGTATACAGTTAATGTTGACACACTTGTAAATAAAGCCTTGTAAATAAAGCCTCAGTTGTGGGGGAGTCCAGACCAAACATGTAGCTAGAAAAAATGTAATATTTAAATCAATTATGCATAACTGATACATTCCTTATCAACTCAACCAAATCACAGCAGAACATGTTCAGGCCAGGATTCTTCAGTCCGGTCCTGACAGGTGTGTGTAGTTTGCCTGTTCTGTAGTGAGCTAAACCTGAATGCAAAAAGCACGGTTTCCCGAAAGCATCCAGTAAGCACCATGGGCCCAGTCATCCTCTCTATACGGACTGTATCCCTTTATAGATTGGAAATGTAATTTGGGGGAGATGAATGTATTCTATTCCAGTTTGCAGTGGTCAGGGACAGAGCTGTTGTGCTGCTGCTGTGTTATGGCCTGGTAATTAATAGCAGATTCCCTTATGTTACATTTCTTCCTCTCTGACATTTTAATTTCGACAAAAAGCTGCGGTCTCGACGTGGCCCTTCTCTGGAGATCCTAATGGCCGATAAAACATGATGACTGATAGATATGGCGGGGACTTCACTTCGCCAATGATTGTTTGAAACCTTGCTGATCACACTGAATTTAGTCCCCTCTCCTCTTTCCTCCCTCCCCTCCCTTCTCCTCACCTGCCTCCATTCCCTTTCCCACCCAACCTCCTAAATTCCTTTCTTGTCAATTATATTGTGGCTATACGGCGTTCCCGTTGGAAGAATGGGAATCTATCAATGTGTCATCGACTGGGAATTCATTATTGGACTGGTAACTTTTCAAAAAGCGGGCGAGCACCGAGGCCATTACTCCTTAAAGACGATTGTCATTACTCGGGGTGGGGGGGGGCTGCATTTTTCTGGGTGACGGGGGAATCAATCGTAGCGGAGGGTGACAGATGCCATATCTCACGGCGGACAGGTTTGAATGCTTATATCAAATCAGAATCCTTGGGTCCGCAGAGACCATTAGTTACCTCGGCGTCAGAGGCTCAGAGCCCCGTGTAGGGTGTCAGAGGCTCAGAGCCCCGTGTAGGGTGTCAGAGGCTCAGAGCCCCGTGTAGGGTGTCAGAGGCTCAGAGCCCCGTGTAGGGTGTCAGAGGCTCAGAGCCCCGTGTAGGGTGTCAGAGGCTCAGAGCCCTGTATAGGTGGTCAGAGGCTCAGAGCCCCGTGTAGGGTGTCAGAGGCTCAGAGCCCCGTGTAGTTTGTCAGAGGCTCAGAGCCCTGTGTAGGGTGTCAGAGGCTCAGAGCCCTGTGTAGGGTGTCAGAGGCTCAGAGCCCTGTGTAGGGTGTCAGAGGCTCAGAGCCCTGTGTAGGGTGTCAGAGGCTCAGAGCCCTGTGTAGGGTGTCAGAGGCTCAGAGCCCTGTGTAGGGTGTCAGAGGCTCAGAGCCCTGTGTAGGGTGTCAGAGGCTCAGAGCCCTGTGTAGGGTGTCAGAGGCTCAGAGCCCTGTGTAGGGTGTCAGAGGCTCAGAGCCCTGTGTAGGGTGTCAGAGGCTCAGAGCCCTGTGTAGGGTGTCAGAGGCTCAGAGCCCTGTGTAGGGTGTAAGCCAGTGCGTGACACAAATGGCACCCTATTCCCTATATTGTGCACTACCTTTGACCAGGCCTTTTAGGGCTCTCGTCAAAAGTAGTGCATTATGTAGGGATTAGTGTGCAATGTCGGGGGTATACAGTGATAGGAAGGCAGCGCTGGGAGGTTATTCTCTGCCTGCAGAACTGCAGAAATGTGCTGAGGTTTTGATCAGCAACCGAAAAAAAATCCATCATTCATTGAGGCTACTGCAGGGGAAAAATGATTCTGCACCCATATTAATAATTGGTTTCCTGGTATTTTAAAGATGGTAGTCTAAAAAAGGAAAACAGCAATCAAGCCCTTTCCTGTACTGTACACCATGAGTTAGCACCTACGTTCTGGCAATGAATGAAGATGTTACAAAGACGACCAGTTGATCAAAATTATCATTGTTGATCCACTTACTGAAAAGAGGTGCATTGATTTGAATGAGTGCAGTGCAGTGACACACAGTCAGACTACAACACTGCTCCCTGTTGTTGCTTCCTGCCTGCCTGTGTAATATACTGTACGTCCTCAGGAGAGGAATATCTAAGCAAGAGAGTTTGTTTATCATCTCTCCCTCCCTTCCATCTTCCCTCCCTCCGATGTCCCCTCGTCATGGCACTCTTTTCTGCTGTGTAAGCAAGAGTCCACATATCACTCCTGAAGTGTACCCCCCTTAACCTAACCTTCAAGAGTTCTCCCTGCACCATTTCCACACTGCTTTAATGGCCGATGCAGTTACCATATTTCAGATCTAATTGGGCCGAGGCTACACAGCCAATTTGGGTCGGGTAGTTTGGAAGAGGGAGTTTCTTTGTGACATTGTTAAGGCGTCGAAGTGTCGTCTCTCCTGACACCAGCTGCTGAGAGAAAAGAGCACCTCGGTGGGAGGATGTGTGTGTGCGTGTGTGTGTGTGTGTGTGTGTGTGTGTGTGTGTGTGTGTGTGTGTGTGTGTGTGTGTGTGTGTGTGTGTGTGTGTGTGTGTGTGTGTGTGTGTGTGTGTGTGTGTGTGTGTGTGTGTGTGTGTGTGTGTGTGTGTGTGTTCCTGTCTGCTTAAGTAAAATCGTCAAACTAAATTGGGTGACTTCTCCTTGTTTATATCCTGTTGGTTGGGATGTTGTTATGGAGCTCTGGTACTCACTGAGTGAAGGGGAGAAGTCTTAACAGGCCGAACATGTCACCTTAACATCCATAAACAAATAACTACTTATCAACTAATGCTAAAGCTGACAGACCTGCATTACCTATTTTCCCTACATATTTTCTTCCTCTGATTTGGGAATGTGATATAAAGTGTAGACAATGCAATGCAGGAAATGTTTTACGTTTCTCTCGCTCCTCTTCAAACCAAAGCTCTACAGAGACATTTTTTCTCCAGCCATACAGTCAGGGAGAAGCTAGAGACGTAAACGTCAGTGTGTCTCCTTAGCACTCCATAAAATCCTGGGATTGGGCCCTTCTCTCTCCCCCAGTCAATTGACCATCTAATGAGGAGAGGCCTTACCGTAACTCTACAAGATTCATTGCTGTTTGTGTTTCTCCTGGGGCCCTCGCGCTAGCACTCTCATAATTCCAAGTGGATAAATGTTTTCCCGATAACTAGCTGAAATAACCTGTCGGCCTGAAGTTGATGCAGGCAAGAAGAATCACACAATTAGGAATCACACAGGATTTATCCTGGAAACCTGGGAATCATTAGAAGCTAGAAGACAAATAATCTTACCCTAATAATAACCCTCTCTTCTCTTCTCTCTGACACATATTTACCTGGCTGAAATGAGGGTACATTTCTGTATTTCCTCAGTGTGTCATCAGTCTGCGCCGTTCCTTTCTCTCCCTGGGACCCATCGTTGTATCCCCAACTGTCCCCTCACACTGACGTTTAGTTGATCCTTTCTCTCCCTGGGACCCATCGTTGTATCACCAACTGTCCCCTCACACTGACGTTTAGTTGATCCTTTCTCTCCCTGGGACCCATCGTTGTATCCCCAACTGTCCCCTCACACTGACGTTTAGTTGATCCTTTCTCTCCCTGGGACCCATCGTTGTATCCCCAACTGTCCCCTCACACTGACGTTTAGTTGATCCTTTCTCTCCCTGGGACCCATCGTTGTATCCCCAACTGTCCCCTCACACTGACGTTTAGTTGATCCTTTCTCTCCCTGGGACCCATCGTTGTATCCCCAACTGTCCCCTCACACTGACGTTTAGTTGATCCTTTCTCTCCCTGGGACCCATCGTTGAACTGTCCCCTCACACTGACGTTTAATTGATCCTTTCTCTCCCTGGGACCCATCGTTGTATCCCCAACTGTCCCCTCACACTGACGTTTAGTTGATCCTTTCTCTCCCTGGGACCCATCGTTGACTGACGTTTAGTTGATCCTTTCTCCCTGGGACCCATCGTTGTATCCCCAACTGTCCCCTCTCACTGACGTTTAGTTGATCCTTTCTCTCCCTGGGACCCATCGTTGTATCCCCAACTGTCCCCTCACACTGACGTTTAGTTGATCCTTTCTCTCCCTGGGACCCATCGTTGTATCCCCAACTGTCCCCTCACACTGTAGTTGATCCTTTCTCTCCCTGGGACCCATCGTTGTATCCCCACTGTCCCCTCACAGACGTTTAGACTGTATAACTGTCCCCTCTCACTGACGTTTAGTTGATCCTTTCTCTCCCTGGGACCCATCGTTGTATCCCCAACTGTCCCCTCACACTGACGTTTAATTGATCCTTTCTCTCCCTGGGACCCATCGTTGTATCCCCAACTGTCCCCTCACACTGACGTTTAGTTGATCCTTTCTCTTCGTTGTATACTGTCCCCTCGTTTAGTTGATCCTTTCTCTTGGGACCCATCTTCACTGTCCCCTTGACGTTTAGGATCCTTTCTCTCCCTGGGACCCATCGTTGTATCCCCAACTGTCCCCTCAATCGTTTAGTTGATCCTTTCTCTCCCTGGGACCCATATCCCCAACTGTCCCCATATCCTTTCTCTCCCTGGGACCCATCGTTGTATCCCCAACTGTCCCCTCTCACTGACGTTTAATTGATCCTTTCTCTCCCTGGGACCCATCGTTGTATCCCCAACTGTCCCCTCACACTGACGTTTAGTTGATCTTCTCTCCTTGAGGCGTTGTATCCCCAACTGTCCCCTCACACTGACGTTTATTGATCCTTTCTCTCCCTATTCATATCACACACGTTTAGTTGATTTGGGACCCTCTTCACTGTCCCCTTTGAGGATCCTTTCTCTCCCTGGGACCCATCGTTGTATCCCCAACTGTCCCCTCACACTGTTTAGTTGATCCTTTCTCTCCCTGGGACCCATTCACTGTCCCCTCACACTCGTTTAGCTTGTTAAGATTTACAGAGAAGTGAGGTGTAATAGATGAAGTGTTCGTAATGATGTCATCTATGAGGCTGAGGCTGAGGTGTAATCTCTATTCATATCATAGATTTACTCTTCACTTTGAGGCTGAGGTGTAATCTCTATTCATATCATAGATTTACTCTTCACCTTGAGGCTGAGGTGTAATCTCTATTCATATCATAGATTTACTCTTCACCTTGAGGCTGAGGTGTAATCTCTATTCATATCATAGATTTACTCTTCACCTTGAGGCTGAGGTTATCTCTATTCTTCACTTTTGAGGCTGAGGTGTAATCTCTATTCATATCATAGATTTACTCTTCACTTTGAGGCTGAGGAGTAATCTCTGTTTATCCCATAGAGGACTTACTCTTCACGTTGAGGCTGAGGTGTAATCTCTATTCATATCATAGATTTACTCTTCACCTTGAGGCTGAGGTGTAATCTCTATTCATATCATAGATTTACTCTTCACCTTGAGGCTGAGGTGTAATCTCTATTCATATCATAGATTTACTCTTCACCTTGAGGCTGAGGTGTAATCTCTATTCATATCATAGATTTACTCTTCACCTTGAGGCTGAGGTGTAATCTCTATTCATATCATAGATTTACTCTTCACCTTGAGGCTGAGGTGTAATCTCTATTCATATCATAGATTTACTCTTCACCTTGAGGCTGAGGTGTAATCTCTATTCATATCATAGATTTACTCTTCACTTTGAGGCTGAGGAGTAATCTCTGTTTATCCCATAGAGGACTTACTCTTCACGTTGAGGCTGAGGTGTAATCTCTATTCATATCATAGATTTACTCTTCACCTTGAGGCTGAGGTGTAATCTCTATTCATATCATAGATTTACTCTTCACCTTGAGGCTGAGGTGTAATCTCTATTCATATCATAGATTTACTCTTCACCTTGAGGCTGAGGTGTAATCTCTGTTCATATCATAGATTTACTCTTCACCTTGAGGCTGAGGTGTAATATCTGTTCATATCATAGATTTACTCTTCACTTTGAGGCTGAGGTGTAATCTCTGTTTATCCCATAGAGGACTTACTCTTCACGTTGAGGCTGAGGTGTAATCTCTATTCATATCATAGATTTACTCTTCTTCATCTCTGTTTATTAGAGGCTGAGGCTGAGGTGTAATCTCTATTCATATCATAGATTTACTCTTCACCTTGAGGCTGAGGTGTAATCTCTGTTCATATCATAGATTTACTCTTCACCTTGAGGCTGAGGTGTAATCTCTGTTCATATCATAGATTTACTCTTCACCTTGAGGCTGAGGTGTAATCTCTATTCATATCATAGATTTACTCTTCACCTTGAGGCTGAGGTGTAATCTCTATTCATATCATAGATTTACTCTTCACCTTGAGGCTGAGGTGTAATCTCTATTCATATCATAGATTTACTCTTCACCTTGAGGCTGAGGTGTAATCTCTGTTCATATCATAGATTTACTCTTCACCTTGAGGCTGAGGTGTAATCTCTGTTCATATCATAGATTTACTCTTCACCTTGAGGCTGAGGTGTAATCTCTATTCATATCATAGATTTACTCTTCACGTTGAGGCTGAGGTGTAATCTCTGTTTATCCCATAAAAGGATTTACTCTTCACCTTGAGGCTGAGGTGTAATCTCTGTTCATATCATAGATTTACTCTTCACGTTGAGGCTGAGGTGTAATCTCTGTTTATCCCATAGAGGACTTACTCTTCACCTTGAGGCTGAGGTGTAATCTCTGTTCATCCCAAAGAAGACTTTCTCTTCACCCTGAGGCTGACGTGAAGTGTTGGCGGACATTTTGAGATCTTGTCAGCAGATAGTGAAGCGATGGATTCAGCAGGGAGGACAACCAATCATTCCAAGGAAAGTAAAAGGCTCCATATCCACCAACCTATCAAGGCCAGGGGTCTTCAAAGTTTTACAATCATCTTGAACATGAACTCAGTTCCAGCGGGATTCCAGACCCTGATTCCATACCTCATAACCAGATGAGGCTATAAGCTGTACTAACGTTAATATAACCTGATTAATAACCACCGCTTTAGCTATTGTATAAAAAGGTGTGATGACCTTACATAGTGTAATTAACCTTTAAGTCTGGTGGATTTGACTATAATTTGGCTATTTTGTCACTATCCTATATTGATAATGTCATAAAGGGAACCAAGGGAACCGACTGGTCTATCCAAGGAGTCCCTGTGGTACAGCAAATGATCCTGTTCTCGCCAGATCTCCAGTTTCTCTCTCTCGCTCTCTCTCTTTCACAAATGTATAATTTAAACCATAACCCAGCCCCAGCCCCAGCTCTTTCATTAGAATGAAGTACAGCATCCTCTCTCAAGAGGCCTGAGAGAGAGAGAGAGAGAGAGAGAGAGAGAGAGAGAGAGAGAGAGAGAGAGAGAGAGAGAGAGAGAGAGAGAGAGAGAGAGAGAGAGAGAGAGAGAGAGAGAGCTGCAATGAGGGAGAATAAATCTTACTGAGGGAGAATATCGAAGGCGTAAACACGCCTAGTTAAAGTATGACTCAATTTATACTGCTAATGTAATACATTGATTCTCTGTGGGGAAAATAAAGGACAACATATTTTCTGAGCTCCACATCATTAAGATTTAATGATGTAGCCCCAGTTAGTGCGATAATAACTACTAAGAGAACTTAAGTGGGGGTTGCTGTGATGAATGCAATTAGAAATCACAGCCACTTACATAAAATACTAATATGAATGGGTTTCAGAATGAACTGGAGTCAGAGGTACCGTATACCCTGCAGTGCTTTATAGTGAAGGATTAGAATACAACATCTCCAAGGCTATACCTTTTAGAGTTGTCGCCAGAATACTAACAACCCTGCCTAGCTTAGCTTTCACTGCCAATCTTCTCGCGCCAAACCAACGACTCTATTCAAGATAGATTTTTATTTAGTCATTACCCTCTCCCTCCTTTAGATGTAGAATTACGTATGAGAATTAACAGACATTCCATGGTGATAATGCGCATTCTGAATCCTTGTGAACCGTTTCATTTTATTGGTAATTTGGAGGCATGGCTCCATACATTACCCATAATGCTCTATGCCAGTCATTAGCAGGACATAATGTGCTAACTGCAACCACTACTGAATACAGAAGGGCTCTGAGCCATATGCTATGCTGCATTAGGCTGGTTGGATACCAGCCTCCTTAAAAGCCCTTTGTTGGGCATGGCTGTTCATAATGAAAATGATGTTCGTAGCAATGGAAGTATTGTTTATGGTTGAGCTCAATCTCATTTGTAAAAGAGACCTTGGTCTCAGCATCACTCCCTGTCAAAATAAAGGTTCAATGAAATAACATTTGTTTCAGAGGTGAACTTGGACAGAACAAGTACTAAAGGACAGATTTACATTTACTGGGGGGGGGGGGGTGTCTCAAGGTGTCACTATAAAGAAAAGCAACCCTCCCCAAAGTTAAAAATATCTTCACATGATCCTCCCCTTGTACTGTCAAATAAATTGAACACCCTCCCTACTCATAGAATGAACTCAAAATAATGTTTACGACCAAAAAATAACAATACCTGTCACGACCCTGCGTTTATAAACATGGATATCGACTTTGACTCTTCAGCGTGCTTTTGTGGCACCGTTGATGCTACGCAGGGCTACGGGCCAGAAGGTTGAGGGTTCGCTGACCACCACAGAGGAGCTCTCCCTACCTCTTTCATTACACTACGGTCAGAGCCGGCTGCAGACAATGATCAGCTAGGAGAACATTTCAACATTTTGATGCCATATTTATGATTATATAAAATATATGCAATGAATTTTCCACCAACAAGTTTCTGTGCCAATGCACCACACAACCAATAAGGGAAAGGGGGAAACCTAGTCAATTGTCCAACTGAATGTATACAACTGAAATGTGTCTTCCGCATTTAACCCAACTCCTCTGAATCAGACAGGGGCGGGGAGCTGCCTTAATCGACATCCATGTCTTCGGCGCCCGAGGGACAGTGGGTAGCAAAGCATACCGACTTCGGGCGCTTCAATATCATGGTTGGTGTTTTCAACACCAGAATAAATAGACTCTGATCATCTCAATGATAAACATTATAGCATACGGTATAAACATATACAGCCAGCTTTCAACTGATAATGTATACTTCATATTGGCGAAACATTACTGTCTCTGTAGTTATTTTACCACAGCAAACAAGCTCTTCCAGAATGCCAGGGGTGCACAGAGTAGGCCTGGTATGTATGCACTCTTTAACATTGATAACGTTCAAGTCAAAGACCTTGTAACTTCTAAAAAAGGTGGAGGGGTTGTAGCTTTTTAAAGACCTTCCCGGTGCTCGCTTGTTAGACCTGCATACCAAAAGATGAATATGACGCTTGTTAGACCTGCATACCAAAAGATGAATATGACGCTTGTTAGACCTGCATACCAAAAGATGAATATGACGCTTGTTAGACCTGCATACCAAAAGATGAATATGACGCTCGTTAGACCTGCATACCAAAAGATGAATATGACTCGTTAGACCTGCATACCAAAAGATGAATATGACTCGTTAGACCTGCATACCAAAAGATGAATATGACGCTTGTTAGACCTGCATACCAAAAGATGAATATGACGCTTGTTAGACCTGCATACCAAAAGATGAATATGACTCGTTAGACCTGCATACCAAAAGATGAATATGACTCGTTAGACCTGCATACCAAAAGATGAATATGACGCTTGTTAGACCTGCATACCAAAAGATGAATATGACGCTTGTTAGACCTGCATACCAAAAGATGAATATGACTCTTGTTAGACCTGCATACCAAAAGATGAATATGACGCTTGTTAGACCTGCATACCAAAAGATGAATATGACGCTTGTTAGACCTGCATACCAAAAGATGAATATGACTCTTGTTAGACCTGCATACCAAAAGATGAATATGACTCTTGTTAGACCTGCACGCTTGTTAGACTGCATAAAAGATGAATATGACGCTTGTTAGACCTGCATACCAAAAGATGAATATGACGCTTGTTAGACCTGCATACCAAAAGATGAATATGACGCTTGTTAGACCTGCATACCAAAAGATGAATATGACTGCTTAGACCTGCATACCAAAAGATGAATATGACTCTTGTTAGACCTGCATACCAAAAGATGAATATGACGCTTGTTAGACCTGCATACCAAAAGATGAATATGACGCTTGTTAGACCTGCATACCAAAAGATGAATATGACTCTTGTTAGACCTGCATACCAAAAGATGAATATGACTCTTGTTAGACCTGCATACCAAAAGATGAATATGACGCTTGTTAGACCTGCATACCAAAAGATGAATATGACGCTTGTTAGACCTGCATACCAAAAGATGAAAGATGAATGCATACCAAAAGATGAATATGACTCTTGTTAGACCTGCATACCAAAAGATGAATATGACTCTTGTTAGACCTGCATACCAAAAGATGAATATGACGCTTGTTAGACCTGCATACCAAAAGATGAATATGACGCTTGTTAGACCTGCATACCAAAAGATGAATATGACTCTTGTTAGACCTGCATACCAAAAGATGAATATGACTCTTGTTAGACCTGCATACCAAAAGATGAATATGACTCTTGTTAGACCTGCATACCAAAAGATGAATATGACTCGTTAGACCTGCATACCAAAAGATGAATATGACTCTTGTTAGACCTGCATACCAAAATATGAATATGACTCGTTGACCTGCATACCAAAAGATGAATATGACTCTTGTTTGTTAGACCTGCATACCCTGCATACCAAAAGATGAATATGACTTGTTAGACCTGCATACCAAAAGATGAATATGACTCTTGTTAGACCTGCATACCAAAAGATGAATATGACTCTTGTTAGACCTGCATACCAAAAGATGAATATGACTTGTTAGACCTGCATACCAAAAGATGAATATGACTAGACCTTGATGAATATGACCTGCATACCAAAAGATGAATATGACTCTTGTTAGACCTGCATACCAAAAGATGAATATGATAGACCTGCATACCAAAAGATGAATATGACTCGTTAGACCTGCATACCAAAAGATGAATATGACTCTTGTTAGACCTGCATACCAAAAGATGAATATGAATATGACTCTTGTTAGACCTGCATACCAAAAGATGAATATGACGCTTGTTAGACCTGCATACCAAAAGATGAATATGACTCTTGTTAGACCTGCATACCAAAAAGATGAATATGACTCTTGTTAGACCTGCATACCAAAAGATGAATATGACTCTTGTTAGACCTGCATACCAAAAAGATGAATATGACGCTTGTTAGACCTGCATACCAAAAGATGAATATGACGCTTGTTAGACCTGCATACCAAAAGATGAATATGACTCTTGTTAGACCTGCATACCAAAAGATGAATATGACTCTTGTTAGACCTGCATACCAAAAGATGAATATGACGCTTGTTAGAATACCAAAAGATGACGCTTGTTAGACCTGCATACCAAAAGATGAATATGACTCTTGTTAGACCTGCATACCAAAAAGATGAATATGACTCTTGTTAGACCTGCATACCAAAAGATGAATATGACGCTTGTTAGACCTGCATACCAAAAGATGAATATGACGCTTGTTAGACCTGCATACCAAAAGATGAATATGACTCTTGTTAGACCTGCATACCAAAAGATGAATATGACTCATACTGCATAAAAGATGAATATGACTCTTGTTAGACCTGCATACCAAAAGATGAATATGACTCGTTAGACCTGCATACCAAAAGATGAATATGACTCTTGTTAGACCTGCATACCAAAAGATGAATATGACTCGTTAGACCTGCATACCAAAAGATGAATATGACTCTTGTTAGACCTGCATACCAAAAGATGAATATGACTCGTTAGACCTGCATACCAAAAGATGAATATGACTCGTTAGACCTGCATACCAAAAGATGAATATGACTCTTGTTAGACCTGCATACCAAAAGATGAATATGACTCGTTAGACCTGCATACCAAAAGATGAATATGACTCTTGTTAGACCTGCATACCAAAAGATGAATATGACTCTGGCCTTGAAAAATACACATCAAAGGTATAAAACATCTCCAGAGGATTTAGGGCAGAGGAGTCTGATACCAACCCGTCCCACGTCTCCTCTTTATGATGTCATTTTCTTTTTATGTGAGGGGAGCGAGACAGGGTGGGGGTGAGCTGATAGGAGCCCAGTATTCAAGATATGGGATACATGTTTGAGAGGTTTGGGGGGTATAATCTCCTCCATAGTGCATCGTTCGTAGCAGCAACACTGCAATAAATCGGATTAATTGATTTCCAGAAACCCACTGCCCATTGACACATAGAAAGGCTCTTTTTTTAAAGTGATAGCTGCAACTTGGCTCTTAACGTTTATGGTTGCATGTCGTTACTACCTTGGTGTCAGCTGTGTGGGCCCCGGCCCTCATCTCTCTGTAATACCTCTTAGCGTCATGTAACACTCCTACGTGTGAGTGAATGCACTAATGTGTCTGTGATCCCGCTGGGTAAGTTTACGTTGGTTGTTAATCATCCTCAGGACCAGCTGGTGATGCATTGGGGGCCGGTGGGGGGTCAGGTGGGGGCAAGGGCTGGGGCCCGGGAAGGTGGGGACTGTCACAGACAAACACACACAGGGGGTGGGCAGGTGGGTCTGTCAGGATGGCCGTCCCAGTCATGCAGCCCGTAACCGGAGCCTCCCCAGGATGCGGATGCCCCTAGTGTTCCACATCAACTGGTGCTTACCAAGTGCAATTTTCACTGATACTTTAGGTAAGGGATCAGTGTGTTTAACCTACACTGGAATGGGAGACTGTAAAATAGAAGCCCATAAGCAAAAGCATAAAATCAGGAAAAGAAGACGTTAAGCTGTGTTTTCTTCTCTGCTTACAGTACATGGTGCTGGGATCTGAGTACACATGCAAGCTGATGTAAGATCATCTGTTCGTTGATATTCTTGTTCTTGGACTGATATTTCATCCATGGCACTTTTATGGTAGCTATAACTAACACCCGTACTAAGAATTCTGCTATCGTCAAATTCTTCATACAACAGGCTGGAGCAGGTGTTATAAAGGGATGCAAATTAAATGCATTTACAAACAATGAGGGTCAGTTGTTTTGGATTGCCATCTTATTTTACGAGCATGATTCATTGTTGAGAGCTACCCTGTCACTCAATCTACCAACAAAACCAAACCTCACCCTTACCTCCCACATTCCTGAGCCAAGGCCTTTGCCTTAAGCCTGACACCCACTGACCCCTAACCTCTCACCCCCTCCATGATGGACAGATCTGGAAGATGAAAAATAAATGATGAACTTTTTCCATTGTTAACACTGGAGGAGAGGATTCCAGCAAACTGATGGCTGGGTTATGTCTAATTTCAGGATGATAACATCCCAAAAACATTTAAAGAATGTCTGTTCTTTAAAGGTTTCCAGAATGTTCCATTAGATTGTGGGAACACTCCAGTTGTGCTGTTTGTATAAAAGATTAACCTGATGTTGCAAGCATTCCTAGAAAAATGTAGTCTGTTTTTTATTGGTTCCCAGAATGTTTCATTATGGTTGTGGGAACAGTCTGGTGACAACACTCTGGGGACATCACAAAAGATGTGTTCCCAAAACACAAAAACTGTCCCGTTGTGCGGATGATTATACAATGCTTATTTTAGGGTGCAAAAAACATTCACCTGATGTTACAAGAATGTTCCTAGAACACATTTAGTCTGTTCTTTAAAAGGTTCACAGAATGTTTCATGAGGTTGTGGGAAGATTGTGGGGATATTACAAGAGACAGGTTCCTAAAACACTAAAACTGTCCAGTTGTTCTGACATTCATATAATGTTTGTATCAGGGTGCAAAAAAACATTCCTTTGATGTTGCAAGAATGATGACAGAACAGCCAGTTCTTTAAAGGTTCCCAGGACATACATTTTAGGATGTGGGAACAGCATGGATACATTACATTACAATTCCTCTGACAAATCAACTGTAAATTTCAGTGTTCCTCAAGGTTCCGTTTTAGGACCACTATTGTTTTCACTATATATTTTACCTCTTGGGGATGTAATTCGAAAACATAATGTTAACTTTCACTGCTATGCGGATGACATACAGCTGTACATTTCAATGAAACATGGTCTAACAAGAAATACCTAAAGGAATAAGGACAAAAACAACATCTAACAAGAAATACCTAAAGGAATAAGGAACGGAATGGAATACGAATAGGCTAAGATAAATAAATACATAAATACAATATATACATATGAGATGAGTAATGCAAGATATGTAAACATTATTAAAGTGGCACTATTAAAATGACTAGTGTTCCATTTATTAAAGTGGCCAATGATGTCAAGTCTGTCTTCAGACTACGTTCTGTTAGGTGACCTAAACTGGGATAACCTTAACACTCCGGCAGTCCTACAATCTAAGATAGTTGCCCTCAATCTCACACAAATTATCCCACCAGGTACAACCCTAAATCAGTAAACATGGGTACCCTCATAGATATTATCCTGACCAACTTGCCCTCCATACACACCTCTGCAGTTTTCAATCAGGATCTCAGCGATCACTGCCTCATTGCCTACATCCGCTTCTGGGTCCGCGGTCAAACGACCACCCCTCATCACTGTCAAATGCTCCCTAAAACACTTCTGCGAGCAGGCCTTTCTTATCAACCTGGCCTGGGTATCCTGGAAGAATATTGACCTTCTTCCCGTCAGTCGAGGATGCTTAGTCGTTCTTTAAAAGTAATTTCCTCACCATTTTAAATAAACATGCCCCTTTCAAAAATATGTAGAACTAAGAACAGATATAGCCCTTGGTTCACTCCAGACCTGACTGTCCTTGACCAGCACAAAAACATCCTGTGGTGGACTGCAGTAGCATCGAATAGTCCCTGCAATATGCAGGGAAGTCAGGAACCAATACACGCAGTCAGTCAGGAAAGCAAAGGCTAGCATTTTCAAACAGCAATTTTGGGACACTATAAAGTCCATGGAGAACAAGAGCACCTCCTCCCAGCTGCCTACTGCACTGAGGCCAGGTAACACGTTCACTACCAATAAATCCATGATAATCGAAAATTTCAAGAAGCATTTCTCTCCGGCTGGCCATGCTTTCCTCCTGGTTACCCCAACCCTGGCCAACAGCTCCGCACCCCCCGCAGCTACTTGCCTGAGCCTCTCCAGCTTATCCTTCACACAAATCCATATAGAAGATGTTCTGAAAGAGCTGCAAAACATGGACCCGTACAAATCAGCTGGGCTAGACAATCTGGACTCTCTCTTTCTAAAAGTTCAATCTCTCTTTCGTATCATCCGAGATCCCTAAAGATTAGAAAGATTGACAATCTAGACCCAACTGTTATAGACATATATCCATCCTGCCCTGCCTTTCTAAAGTATTCGAAAGCCAAGTTAATAAGCAGATCACTGACCATTACGAATCCCACCGTACCTTCTCTGCTGTGCAATCCGGTTTCCGAGCTAGTCACAGGTGCACCTCAGCCACGCTCAAGGTCCTAAATGATAGCATAACCGCCATCGATAAAAGACAGCACTGTACAGCCGTCTTCATCGACCTGGCCAAGGCTTTCGACTCTGTCAATCACCTCGTTCTTATCGGCAGACTCAATAACCTTGATTTCTCAAATGACTGCCTCGCCTGGTTCATCAACTTCTTCGCAGACAGAGTTCAGTATGTCAAATCGGAGGGCCTGTTGTCCGGACCTCTGGCAGTTTCTATGGGGGTACCACAGGGTTCAATTCTCTGGCTGATTCTTTTCTCTGTATATATCAACAATGACACTCTTGCTGCGGGTGATTCCCTGATCCACCTCTACACCAACGACACCATTCTGTATACATCTGGTCCTTCTTTGGACACTGTGTTAACTTCTTGGATATAGGGGGCGCTCTTTTAATTTTTGGATAAAAAAACGTTCCCGTTTTAAACAAGATATTTTGTCACGAAAAGATGCTCGACTATGCATATAATTGACAGCTTTGGAAAGAAAACACTGACATTTCCAAAACTGCAAATATATTGTCTGTGAGTGCCACAGAACTGATGCTACAGGCGAAACCAAGATGAAATTTCAAACAGGAATTGCCCCAGACTTTGAAGGCGCTGTGTTCCAAAGTCTCCTTATACAAGGTATCAAAGACTATGACACTATGACACATGCCTTTTTTCCGCATCATTGGTTAGAGCCTGTAAGTAAGCTTTTCACTGTAAGGTTGTACACCTGTTGTATTCGGCACACGTGACAAATAAACTTTGATTTGATTTGATACCCCCACAATGTTCCCACAACCTAAATAAACATTATGTGAACCCTTAAAGAACAGACAAAAATATGTTCTGGGAATGTTCTTGTATAACATCAGGTGAATGTTTTTTGTACCCTAAAATAAACATTGTAGAATCATCTACACAACTGTAGTTTGTGTTTTGGGAACATATATTTTGTGATGTCTCCACAATGATCTCACCAGACTGTTCCCAGAACCTAATGAAACATTCTGGGAACCTTTAAAGAACAGATTAAATGTGTTCTAGGAATATCAGGCGAATTTATAACAAACATTCTATAATCATCAGCACGACTGGACAGTTTTTGTGTCATGAGGACATTTGCCTCAACCTTACAAATGTTCTGGGAAATTTCACAGAAGCAATTTTGGTTTGCTGGGAGACATGTGAAAGCTGTTGGGCATAGATCCCTCCATCAATCCCATGAAGCTGCACTGACAGTCAGGTATCTGCCTGCAGCACCCGGGAGCACACAAACGTACATACACTGACAGTCAGGCATCCGGTAGTGCCCCCAGGAGCTAAGTGTCCTGTGAACCAAGGAGGAATGCAGAGACCCTGGATTAGCAACCCTGAATGGTCTGACTCGGCTGAAGATGTTCCTGGGATGTGTGTGTGTGTGTGTGTGTATAGTCTGATTTTTTTTTCATACAGAGCCTGATGAGTCCTGATGATGTTAGTTGTGGAGCATAGGGATAGATATAGCAGTGTGGGTTATATACTCCTAGAAAAAAAAATGTTATCTAGAACTTAAAGAGGTTCTTTGGCTTTTCCCATAAGATAACTCTTTGAAGAACCCCTTTTGGTTCCAGGTAGAACCCTTTTGGGTTCCAGCCAGGTAGAACTCTGTTGGGTTTCATGTTGAACCCTATGTAGAAAGGGTTTCACATGGAACCCAAAAGAGTTCTACCAGGAACCAAAAAGGGTTCTACCTGGAAACACAAAGGGTACTCCAACGGGGACAGCAACAGAAATCTTTTTTCTTTACTCCCTTTTTCGATCTTGTCTCATCGCTGCAAATATCCAACGGGCTCGGAGGCAAAGGTTGAGTCATGTGTCCAACAAAACAACACCCGCTAGCTTAACACAATCCAATTTGTAAGTCGCTCTGGATAAGAGCGTCTGCTAAATGACTTAAATGTAAATGTAAACACAGAAGCTAGCCACACCAATGTGTCGGAGGAAACACTGTTCAACTTCCGACAAGGTCAGCCTGCAGGTCCCCAGCCCACCAGAAGGAGTCACTATACCAAGTAAAGCACCCCCAGCCAAACCCTTCCCTAACAACACTGAACCAACTGTGCACTGCGGGACTCCTGATCACGGTCGGTTGTGATACAGCCCAGGATTGAACCCAGGTCTGTAGTGATGCCTCTAGCGCTGCGATGCAGTGCCTTAGACCACCACTTGGGAGGTTCTAGAAACCTTTTTTCTAAGAGACATTTTTACAGATGACCAACTGTGGGATGGGTGTATAATCCCTCAGAGACTTGTGTGAAAGCATAGTCAGAATGAATGCAATTAGGAAGAGGTGTATTGTATCATCACTACTTCACTTCTCAAAGAAATATCTCCCTGCTTTCAAACTTATAGTGCCACATAAAGTGTAGACAAATAACTATAATGTTCACTCACACTGAATGAACTGATAACACCTCTTTCACACTCTCTCTGTGAGATTTCCAGAATTCATTAGACCCATTCCGAACGTTTGATATAAAGTTAGCCATAAGTTCTGTGCGTTCTCACTCCAGCCGGCCTGTAACAGCCAATATGAGAGAGGGCAGAGAAGGGACAGACGGAGCGGAAGACCAGGGCTGGATCAGGTATTAACACCAATAGCTAGGGTATATCCCAAATGGCACCCTATTCTCTATGTACTACACTATCTTTTACACTGTATATGGGATAAGGTGTCATTTGGGACACAGTCTGTCTGATGAATAATTTTGTTCCTCCTGATCCTCACATCACAATGAATCTAGATCAGCTTAGACACTAGGAGGGCTGGGGAGAGAGAACATTTGAGATTCTGGCATTAGGAACATAAAGTATTCTCCCTTTATCTTTGCGTTTCTCTCTCTCTCTCTCTAGCTCTCTCTATCAATTAAATTCAATTATCTATCTCTACCTCTCTCTATCAATTCAATTCAATTATCTATCTCTACCTCTCTCTCTCTCTCTCTCTCTCTCACTAGCTCAATCTCTCTAGCTCTCTCTCCCCCTCTCTATCTAGCTCTCTCTCTCTAGCTCTCTAACAATTCAATTCAATTATCTATCTCTAGCTCTCTCTTTCTAGCTCCCTCTCCCACAAGTGCTCTCTTTCTAGCGCTCTCTCTCCCCCCTCTCTCTAGCTCTCTCTAGCTCTCTCTCTAGCTCTCTGTCTCTCAACTTCAATTTACATTTAAGGGGGCTTTATTGGCATGGGAAACATATGTTTACATTGCCAAAGCAAGTGGAATAGATAATAAACAAAAGTGAAATTACACTCACAAAAGTTCCAAAAGAATAAAGACATTTCAAATGTCATATTATGTCTTTATACAGTGTTGTAATGATGTGCAAATCGTTCAAGTACAAAAAGGAAAATAGGTTGTATTTAAAATGGTGTTTGTTCTTCACTGGTTGCCCTTTTCTTCTGGCAACATGTCACACATCTTTCTGCTGTGGTTGAGCACTGATATTGAGCACTGTAGTATTTCACCAAACAGATATGGGAGTTATCAAAATGCTTTTTTTTTTCAAATTCTTTGTGGGTGTGTGTAATCTGAGGAAAATATATCTCAAATATTGTCATACATTTGGCAGGAGGTTAGGAAGATCAGCTCAGTTTCCACCTCATTATGTGGGAAGTGTGCACACAGCCGGTCTTCTCTTGAGAGCCAGGTCTGCCTTCGACTGCCTTTCTCAATAGCAAGGCTATGCTCAGAGTCTGTACATAGTCATTAACATTTCCTTAGTGTTGGTTCAGTCACAGTGGTCAGGTATTCTGCCACTGTGTACTCTGTGTTTAGGGCCAAATAGCATTCTAGTTTGGTCAGATTTTTTGTAAAAACTTTCCAATGTGTCAAGTAATAGTTTTTTTGTTTTCTCATGATTTACTTGGGTCTAATTTTGTTGCTGTCCTGGGGGTCTGTGGGGTCTGTTTGTGTTTGTGAACAGAGCCCCAGGACCAACTTGCTTAGGGGACTCTTCTCCAGGTTCATCTCTCTGTAGGTGATGTCTTTGTTAGGCAAGGTTTGGGAATCAATTCCTTTTGGGTGGTTGTAGAATTTAACGGCTCTTTTCAGGATTTTGAAAATTAGTGGGTATCGGCCTAATTCTGCTCTGCATGCATTCTTTGTTGTTTCACGTTGTACACTGAGGATATTTTTGCAGAATTCTGCATGCAGAGTCTCAATTTGGTGTTTGTCCCATTTTGGGAATTCTTGGTTGGTGTGCGGATCCCAGACCTCACAACCATAAAGGGCAATGAGTTCTATAACCGATTCAAGTATTTTTAGCCAGATCTGGTATTGTCAATTTTATGTTCCTTTTGATGGCATAGAAGGCCCAAGTTGCCTTCTCTCAGATCGTTCACAGCTTTGTTGAAGTTACCTGTGTCGCTAATATTTAGGCCGAGGTATGTATAGTTTTTGTGTGCTCTAGGGCAACGGTGTCTAAATTGAATTTTTATTCGTGGTCCTGGCAACCAGACCTTTTTTGGAACACCATTATTTTTTGTCTTACTGAGATTTACTGTCAGGGCCCAGGTCTGACAGAATCTGTGCAGAAGATCTAGGTGCTGCTGTATGCCCTCCTTGGTTGGTGACAGAAGCACCAGATCATCAGCAAACAGTAGACATTTGACTTCAGATTCTAGAAGAGTGAGGCTGGGTGCTCCAGACTGTTCTAGTGCACTCGCCAGTTCATTGATATACAGTTGAAATTGAAAGTTTACATACACCTTAGCCAAATACATTTAAACTCAGTTTTTCACAATTCCTGACATTTCATCTGAGTAAAAAGTCCCTGTCTTAGGTCAGTTTGGAAATTGCTCCCAAGGATGAACAAGACTTGTGGAGGTCTACACATTCCAATTTGTAAGTCGCTCTGGATAAGAGCGTCTGCTAAATGACTTAAATGTAAATGTAAATTCCTTTATGAGGACTTGGCTGACTTCTTTTGATTTTCCCATGATGTCAAGCAAAGAGGCACACATTTTGAAGGTAGGCCTTGAAATACATTCACAGGTACACCTCCAATTGACTCAAATTATGTAAATTAGCCTATCAGAAGCTTCTAAAGCCATGACATAATTTTCTGGAATTTTCCAAGCTGTTTAAAGGCACAGTCAATTTAGTGTATGTAAACCTCTGACCCACTGGAAATGTGATACAGTGAATTATAAGTGAAATAATCTGTCTATAAACAATTGTTGGAAAAATTACATGTGTCATGCGCAAAGTAGATGTCCTAACCGACTTGGCAAAACTATAGTTTGTCAACAAGAAATTTGTGAAGTTGTTGAAAAACAAGTTTTAATGACTCCAACCTAAGTGTATGTAAACTTCCGACTTCAACTGTATATTTTTAAACAACATTCTTAGACTGTTCTCTGAACATTACTAAAGTTTTCTTGTTTTTTACATAATATCTTATTCACGTTCTGAGAGTGGAATGTATGTTTTAAATAGACATTTTAGAAGATTTGCTGAACTTTACAAAAGTTTTCTTGTGTTCTTTACGTTTATCTTCGTAACATTTTCAGACCAATTTGAGAACATGATTTAAATAGAACTATTAGGAAACCTTTAGGAAACGTTATGCTGAATTACTGAAATTCCCACAGAAGAACGTTGTTTCTTAACATTCTCTGAGCCATTTAAGAACATTCCCAATGTCAAACCAGCAGGAGAAAGTTCCTAGAACATCACCAAAATTTAAATTAAATGTAATCTCTTGACCTTTTAGAAAATATTCTGTTGAAGTGAATAAATTACCAAGATTTTTTGTATCAAGTTCTTTAAATATGCTGACAATGTTCCAAAGCAAAGGAAACATCCTGCACCATTCTCAGAAAGTTGTGGGAAGGTTGTATGCAAAATAATCATAGGACAACCACACTCTCACCAAGCTCTAAGAAACATATGGTTCTCAGAACGTTATGTGCTAGCTGGGAAGGGTCTTTAGTGCTGCATTCCTCAGTGTAGGATTTATGAAAACGCCAGTGACAACATGTCGTGCTCGGCCTTTAAGACCCACAGAACAGGCGCTGCGCTGAGGCCGCGCAGGTATGAATAGTTGGCATGGGAGAACGTAAATGATTGCTCTTTTACCGAAAGTGTAATTTAATCCCTCCACAATTGTCAAGCTTGTCCTCTCAAGCAGCTCTGGGTAGTGGAATGGCTGTAAATCAATTCATTTGTTCTTTCTACCCCCACAAAACATTCCACCTATTGAATGTGTAGGCCCTTGCCCTTCAATCTCAACGGTCAAAAAATCTGATCCATACTATCAACTTTTTTACAACTCTTCTCATTATCAAAGTCTGGTGTCCTCAATGTGTCTGTGAACTTGACAATGTTGTTTTCACGTGTTAAACATAGACGTTGTTTCTCCCCGGGGGCCGAGAGGCGTTGGTTAGCTGTCAGATCCTGTTGTTCCGTCTGTCACAACACGTCAGAGAGATGGAGAGACAGAGACAGAGACAGAGAGAGAGAGAGAGAGAGAGAGAGAGAAAGAGAGAGAGAGAGAGAGAGAAAGAGAGCGATCCATGGCCTATTTTGATCAGAGATGACCTGAGGGCTATGCCAGGATGAAAACGAGGTGTGAGGGGCAGACAGACAGACAGACATTGTGTGAATATGAGACTGAAGTATGCTTAGGGTTCAAGGCACAATTCACACCTCAGGACTGTGGTGATTACATCGACAAGCTGACCTGAAGCACAGTGCATCGGGCATCAACTGATCTACAGTAACTCCCTCATGCACAGATTCATACACATCCTAACCCCATGTCCAAAATTACAGTTTGTTTAAAGATTGATCTATTTCCTGTTTAGTTATCACTTGCTGAATCACTTCCTTTTTTTTGTCAGATATATTTACCTTAGCGATTTGTCTATATAACACATTCAGTGAGTGAAGAGCGGTAATGCCTGTATATATTATTATTATTATATATTAATGAAAACATCAGCCGTATCTAGCTGTATAATAAGAACCAGCCAGGCTAAACCAGATAATGCCAGATCTGGTCTGGTCTAGTCTAGTTTGGTCTGGCATGGTCTGGGCTGGTTTGGTCTGGTCTAGTCTAGTGTTGTCAGGTCTGATCTGGTCTAGTGTGGTCTAGTCTGGTCTGATCTAGTCTAGTCTGGTCTGGTCTGGTCTAATGTGGTCTAGTCTAGAATAGTCTGGTCTAGTCTAGTCTAGTCTGGTCTAGTCTGGTCTGGTCTAGTCTAATGTGGTCTAGTCTAGAATAGTCTGGTCTAGTCTAGTCAAGTCTGGTCTAGTCTGGTCTAGTCTAGTGTGGTCTAGTCTAGTCTGGTCTGATCTAGTCTGGTCTGGTCTGGTCTAGTCTAGTCAAGTCTGGTCTAGTCTAATGTGGTCTAGTCTAGTCTGGTCTAGTGTGGTCTAGTCTGATCTGGTCTAGTCTAGAATAGTCTTGTCTAGTCTAGTCTAGTCTAGTCTAGTCAAGTCTAGTCAAGTCTGGTCTAGTCTAGTCTAGTCTAGTCAAGTCTGGTCTAGTCTAGTGTGGTCTGGTCTGGTCTAGTCTAGTGTGGTCTAGTCTGGTCTGATCTAGTCTAATCTAGCCTAGTCTGATCTAGTCTAGTCTAGTTTGGTCTGGTCTAGTGTGGCCTAGTCTGGCCTAGTGTGGCCTAGTCTGGCCTAGTGTGGTATAGTCTGGTCTAGTGTGGCCTGCTCGCCTCCCTACCACTGAGGAAGTACAGTTCCCGCTCAGCCCAGTCAAAACTGTTCGCTGCTCTGGCCCCCCAATGGTGGAACAAACTCCCTCACGACGCCAGGACAGCGGAGTCAATCACCACCTTGGAATACCTAGGATAGGGTAAGTAGGGTGTCCCCCAACAAGATTTAGATGCAAGTGGCTGTTCCACTGGTTGTCATAAGGTGTATGCACCAATTTGTAAGTCGCTCTGGATAGTCTGCTAAATGACTTAAATGTAAATGAATGTAAATGCATAGTCTGTACTAGTCTGGTCTAGTGTGGTCTACTCTGGCCTAGTCTGGTCTAGTGTGGCATAGTCTGGTCTAGTCTGCTCTGTGGTATGTTTCAGCCTGCTAACACAGATGGCACCCTGGGAGATTGTTTACCCAAATATGATTTTAGTGATGAATTAACCCAAACACATTGTTGTCCTCTAATCCCTTTTTATAGTGCTGCAGGCCTTGCCAGCCAAGCAATCATATAGGATGGCCCTGGATTCCCCAGCTGGCCTGTGAACATCTGCTGGGCCATTTAAACAGATAATAGATCAGACTGAAGAGAGAGAGGGAGAGGAAATAGAGAGGAGAGAGAGAGAGAGAGGAGAGAGAGGTGCAGGTGTTGCTAAACAGAGCCAGAACTCAACAAACCCAGAGCTAGATCTAACTGTCCAAGTCCACCATGCAGCACAGACACCCACACAGAGCACAGCCAACGAGTCAGGGCCCCTCTCAGATAATAAAGCAAGGATTAAGTTTGCTTAAGGTACTGGTGGGGGTACTTGGCTCAGCAGAGACCCACACCAGCCCTGTTCAGGGAGAGATTTAATTGGATGCAGATGGGAGAAGGTAAATCAAAGAATTTGGCAAATATCTAGGCGGAATACTTAATGGGAACGGTACAGAAAAGGAAATTAAAAATTATTTGAAGCAGATGGACTGTTCTTTGAGTTTCTCAGGGCAATGTATTAGCGTCCGTGAAAAATAAATGTGTCTGTTTATTTTGCGCTGTCAGGAAATGTAGGGTCTGCTGTTAGTTTAGGACCGCCAGGACATTAGTCATAATTTAAACCTTATTTGTTATCGATTCGTGATTTAGCGTGATTTATTGGTTCCTGTCAGCTTTGATTCCCTAGTCCACACGTTTTATTTCAGCACCATGGCATCGAGTTTATGAAAAATTCAAACAACAAAGTTTGAGGAGAGAAAGGTACATACAGTTTAATTTGCATCGTTACGTAACAGCTTGGGCTCGATTCATGTTGCATTTCAACTGTAATTAATTTGTTCCTGTTCTTTCCTGTTTTTGCCAATTACAGTAAAACAAAATGTTGTTGAATACAGTTGATATTATTCAAGAAACACCTTCCTTTTTATGGGACAATAAAACAATTATCTTACTTGAAATACTGTTACAAATGTAGTCAAGTAGGTAGAGTATATGAATTGAGGAATACAAACTGTTGTGAATTAGTGGTGAAACCCCCAAGAGGTATTGTTATAATGTAGTTTGGAAGTCATTTTCTTCTCTGCGTTAAAACCACAGTTATGATCATTAAAAGTTACTGGCTCTGAGGTGCTGTGGGAATAATCAAATTAGGTTTGTATGTTAATCTAACAGTAACATATGGATCAGATTACAAAGAAAGATCTTATGATTATAAACTTCATCACATTGGTCACCTACCTAAACTAATCATAGCAAAGGTTATTGGTGAGAAAGGTTATGATTTTTGATGACGAATACAACACAATCTCAACTAATGTAGCCTGGTGCTGCATGGGGTTCATCTCAATAGTTTTACATGGCTTCCTCTCCTTATCTACTCTCCTCATCCCCTTTTGTTGATCTGCACTGATCTGAAAACACAGGGGAAATAAAATCAGTATGGTGGGTACTTACTATACTCGGAAAAATTGGCTATGTGAAAGCTATACCACATTCTGAAGGGCCTTTGACAGTTTGCTTTCACCCATCCAGTTCTGTCAGATCAGTGAAGACCTAACCGTTGAGATTCAGTTCCAATGGAAACAGCAGTTGGTGTATGGTCCTGTGGAATGTTAGTCAGTTACATGGAGAATGACCAGGTAAATGGGCTCTGGTCAGGACTGTGTAGGGCTCCTCCACTGGTTGAACTCCACAATGCTTCCTAAAGCCTCAGATCACCACCACAAATCTCTGTGTGTGTGTGTGTGTGTGTGTGTGTGTGTGTGTGTGTGTGTGTGTGTGTGTGTGTGTGTGTGTGTGTGTGTGTGTGTGTGTGTGTGTGTGTGTGTGTGTGTGTGTGTGTGTGTGTGTGTGTGTGTGTGTGTGTGTGTGTGTGTGTGTGTGTGTGTGTGCGTGTGCGTGTGCGTGTGTGCATGCGTGTAAGACGTGTCACCAAGACTCTCACCCCTGAAAGGACCAGATGTAGAGTTTGAAACATCCTCTGTCTGTCTGGAACCCTATGAGACTTCTCCTCATTGTTCAAAGCAGATACACACGCTCGCGCACATGCATACACACGCGTAAGAAAACACACACACCTCCCTTCTTGCCTCAGTCTTCAATCTGGATCTGTGTGAGTAAATCAGCCATCGGAGCTGCGAGGCGAAGGGAGGACCGGGAGGAGATGTTGTGAGAATTGCGAGAACAAAAACAATTCTCACCTTGAGAAACAAACAGGAGGCGTCGCTGAGGCCTGTTCTGTTCCATGGTGTGCCTGACAAACCGTTCTATATCCTGCAACAAGGGATTCCACTGTGGCGGTTTGTTCACTACCTACTGTCATGCATAAACAATACAAATCTATGAGTTTAGGATGAATACAACTGGAACATGGGGGATTACAGCTATAGTCTGTGATTACCAAAACAACAAAACTCATGAGGTATTTATAAGTTCAATTATTATATTCTTCAAGAATCAATAGCTATAGCCTATAGGTAAATAATTAAAGTCCCAAAATGGATGTACCAATCCCAGACTGTAGCTTTAAATGATAAATGATAAATACTGCTGATACTGTGCCAACTTTTTGTATCGTGAGGTCTTCAGAGCTAACTTATAATAACAAAGGTAACGGAAAATGTTGGCACTCCTGAGAAAACGCTGCTTGGTCCTGAAATAACTTATCTTTCTCTCTCTTCCACTCTCCTCTGTCTGCTCTCTCTCAGTCTTTCCCAACAGTTTTCTCTCTCCTAACTTTCTGACTTTGATTTTCACTAGTGCAAGATTTTGAAAGAAGCAGAAAGAGAGAAAGAGAAATAGCTGGGGGTGTGAGATATAGGAGAGAGAGAGAAAGAGAGAGTAGAAGTGAGAGAGCGAGAGAGAGAGAGAGAGCAGGAGATAGGGAGAGTGAGACAGGAGAGAGAGAGAGAGAGAGAGAGAGAGAGAGAGAGAGAGAGAGAGAGAGTGAGCCAGGAGAGAGAGAGAGAGAGAGAGAGAGAGAGAGAGAGAGAGAGAGAGAGAGAGAGAGAGAGAGAGAGTGGTCTCTCTCTGTGTGTTGGTCTCTCTTTCTGTGTTGGTCTCTCTTTGTGTTGGTCTCTCTCTGTGTTGGACTCTCTCTGTGTTGGACTCTCTCTCTGTGATGGTCTCTCTCTCTCTGTGATGGTCTCTCTCTCTCTGTTGGTCTCTCTCAATTCAATGTTCTCTCCCTCACTCCCCCCTCTCTATTTCCCTCCCACTCACCCCTCTCTCTCATACCCTCCCTTTCTCCCCGACTTCTCTCTCTGCCCCAGCCAAAAAAAGTGCCTGTTGCGGTGATCTGTGAAGCGGCTGTGGGGGGAGAGAGAGAGAGAGAGACCAACAAACAGAGAGAGAGAGAGAGAGAGAGAGAGAGAGAGAGAGGTGGGGGTGGGAGAGAGAAAAAGAGAGAGATAAAACAAGTATGTTTGAACTGAGAGTCCTAATGTAGTCAGGATGGAATCTGTCACTCAGCTCGTGGCATGTTGATGACTCAGGGCAGTCTGAGCTGTAAGCAGTAGGTGATTTATGGACACATACTGAACTCCTGCAGGCTGGCGGAGAGGAGAGGGGAGAGAGGGAGAGATCACAGCCTCACAGCCGCTTCACAGATCACCGCAACAGGCACTTTTTTTGGCTGGGGCAGAGAGAAGTCGGGGAGAGAGAGAGGGTATGAGAGAGAGGGGTGAGTGGGAGGGAAATAGAGAGGGGGGGAAGTGAGAGAGAGAACATTGAATTGAGAGAGACCAACACAGAGTGAGACCAACACAGAGAGTGAGACCAACACACAGAGAGACCAACACAGAGAGAGAGAGACCAACACAGAGAGAGACCAACACAGAAAGAGAGACCAACACAGAGAGAGACCAACACAGAGAGAGAGATCAACACAGAGCGAGACCAACACAGAGAGAGACCAACACAGAAAGAGAGACCAACACAGAGAGTGAGACCAACACAGAGAGTGAGACCAACACAGAGAGTGAGACCAACACACAGAGAGAGACCAACACACAGAGAGACCAACACAGAAAGAGAGACCAACACAGAGAGAGACCAACACAGAGAGAGAGATCAACACAGAGCGAGACCAACACAGAGAGAGAGACCAACACAGAAAGAGAGACCAACACAGAGAGAGACCGGGTCTGGGCAGGGCATGTATTCTTTCTCTCCCTATATTCAATTCAATGTAAGGGCTTTATTGACATGGGAAACATGTGTTAACATTGCCAAAGCAAGTGAACTAGATAATAAACAAAAGTGAAGTAAACAATAAAAATGAACAGTAAACATTAAACTCACAAAAGTTATAAAATAATAAAGACATTACAAATGCCATATTTTGTGCAAATAGTTAAAGTACAAAAGGGAGAATAAATTAACATAAATATGGGTTGTATTTACAATTGTGTTTGTTCTTCACTGGTTACCTTTTCTTGTGGCAACAGGACACAAACCTTGCTGCTGTGATGGTACACTGTGGTATTTCACCCAGTAGATATGGGAGTTTATCAAGATTGGGTTTGTTTTTTGAAATTGTTTGTGTATTTCTGTAATCTAAGGGAAATATGTGTCTCAAATATGGTAATAGATTTGTCAGGAGGTTAGGAAGTGCAGCTCAGTTTCCACCTAATTTTGTGGGCAGTGTGCACATATCCTGTCTTCTCTTGAGAGCCATGTCTGCCTACGACAGCCTTTCTCAATAGCAAGGCTATGCTCACTGAGTCTGTCCATAGTCAAAGCGTACTTTAAGTTTGGGTCAGTCACAGTGGTCAGGTATTCTGCCACTGTGTACTCTCTGTTTAGGGACAAATAGCATTCTAGTTTGCACTGTTTTTTTGTAAATTCTTTCCAATGTGTCAAGTAATTATCTTTTAGTTTTCTCATTATTTGGTTGGGTCTAATTGTGCTGCTGTCCTAGGGCTCTGTGGGGTCTGTTTGTGTTTGTGAACAGAGCCCCAGGACCAGCTTGCTTAGGGGACTCTTCTCCAGGTTCATCTCTCTGGGGAGCATGATGGCTCTGTTATGGAAGGTTTGGGAATCACTTCCTTTTAGGTGGTTGTAGAATTTAAAATCTCTTTTCTGGATTTTGATAATTAGCATGTATCAGCCGAATACATTATTTGGTGTTTTACGTTGTACACAGGATATTTGTGGAGAATTCTGCATGCAGAGTCTCAATTTGCTATTTGTCCCATTTTGTGAATTATTGGTTGGTGAGTGGACTCCAGACCTCACAACCATTAAGGGCAATGGGTTCTACAACTGATTCAAGTATTTTTATCCAGATCCTAATTGGTATGTCTCTCTCTCTTTCTCTCTAATGCCAAACTGCTTTGCACGGCAATTATCTCTGTCCTCATTTCGTCTCTCTCGTCAGTCCCAGAGGATAATGAAAGTCATACATCATCTTCATGTTAATTACCCAGCTCAGTTGCAGATAGGCTTTGTAACCATGAGAAGGCTCTGTAGCCCTGATATTTATTGCTCTTCCAATAAGCAGGTAAAAAAAATACTCCCTTGAAAGGTTCCCGTACCCCTTTGCCTCACATCCTTGACATACCTTTCTCGCAAATGTGCAAGTCAAAGGGGAAATGTTTTCATTCCACATAAATCATTAGTCCTTGCGAAGTTGCTGTAACAAAATCTTTGCCCCGAGTGGCAGCACAGCCGGTCAGCTGAGCGTTGGAAACTTGAGAACATCAACATTTTGTGGGTCAGCTTGTCTGCGATAATTTACATGGGGATGGCTAATGGGGAGAACACAAGAGAAATACTGTACCAGGAAAGAGCAGAGCAGGAGAAAAGTACTTTCCTGCTGATCCTAATTCAAATATATCAACGTTTGAAACTCTTATTGGCGGGCTGACTAAATGACTTGTATCAGGCTTTCATTGTGTCATTTAAATTATTATATAAAAAAATTACTTCAACTTTATTTAACTAGGCAAGTCAGTTAAGAACAAATTCTTATTTACAATAATGTCCTACCCTGGCCAAACCCGGACGACGCTTGGCCAATTGTGCGCCGCCCTATGGGACTCCCAATCACGGCCGGATATAATACAGCCTGAATTCGAACCAGGGACTGTGGTGACACCTCTTGCACTGAGATGCAGTGCCTTAGACCGCTGCGCCACTCAGGAGCCAGAGTTAGATGAAACATATACTTTATTATCCCAATTATTATTGGGCTTGAGACCAATGATTTCAAAATATATTATCAGTATAGCCATACCTTTGGGATAACTGACTTAAAATCCTCCAAGGAGAAAGATAATTATTATTATGTGTCCTGATGTGACACACTCAATAAAAAGCGATCACATTTCTCGCGACATTGAAAACATGATACTTAGTGTCTAATTAAGAAGGGCTATTTAGCTAATGCTGTCATACATGCAGGCTTGTTAGCCCTCGTGTTCGTGGAACTCTTTGATGTAAACTGTCTAATAAAGCCGCTCCCTCACAGAGTCACACGAGCTCCAATGCGAGGGGCTCGTCTCAAATGGAAATATTATCTGTCTCTACGACGCCTGAAGGATTTCATTACTGCCCAAGTTTAGAGATATAGATTATACAAATATCAACACCTCTCTGAAATTCAGAGTACAGACATCCACTCACACTAATGACTTTATGTTTCATAGCTTATTCCTACAACACATGGATCCCCCGCCTGCAAAGGGCAAAGGAAATATGCAGCAGAATGAAAGAAGGAAAGAAATCACCTGTTTTACTTCACATGGTGTCTCAATAGAGTACAAATAGAGGGAGAGGGAATCTCTCGACCCTTCCATCCCTTCCCTCTTTCTCTCTCTCACTCTACTGTCATCCTCACCCCCATCTTAGTCTCCCTTCCTCTTCCCTTTCCTCCCTGGATGCTCTGCTGCATGGGTATTGTAGTCAGAACAGAGAGAGCGAGTGTAGCAGCCATAGAGAGCAGAGAGAGGAGACTAATTGTCAAGGTTATGGCTGTGAAGATGATTGATGGCAGGCTGGGCTGTTCTGTCAGCCTGTCAGGAGGCAGGAATGCTTAATGTTCTCATTATTGGTAACGCTGTTGTGTATATTTCTCTGTCAGCGCCGCCGAGCCATCTGAACTGCCAAAGCACTTCAAAGGCCTTCAGGTCATTCATCTCCCCTGACGCTCCCCTCTCACGCTCAGCCTTAGCAGAGTGCCAGTGATTTGTTATAACTTGACAGGTCGTCTGTAATGGTGGAGGAGGAGGAGGAGGAGGAGGAGGAGGAGGAGGAGGAAGAGGGGGTGGGATTCCTTTTTGTCACTGTGTGAAAACATCAATGTTCCGGTAATAGGCTACAACTGTCAGCTGGGGCCGGCAGCACCCAGCACCTGACAGTTGTGTGGCCCTCGCTAATTTGCAGCCCCGGTGACTTGCACTCTCTCTCTGTCCCTCTCACTCTCTCTTTTTCTCTCCCCCTCTCTCCAAGTTTAGATTGTGGTTGTGGTGGTGTCACGTACAAACAGACCACCATCTGTTGTTTGGTGCCGGAGGACGGCAGAGGAAAAGAGAGATGGCTATGCTAATTGAAGACCTGTCCTCATCTCATATGAATCATCCCTGAAGAAACACACATATCTTATCTTCTGAAGTCAGGGCTGAGTGGGAGAGAAACAATGGAGGGAGGAAGAGACAGATGGTGCTGGAACACTGTCCAGAACAGAGAGAATGAGAGAGAGAGAGGAAGGAAAGGTGGTAGAAATGGGGAAAAGAAAGAAAGAGGAGGGGTTCGGATTCTTAATTTTTTACATTTATTTAACTAGGCAAGTCAGTTAAGAACAAATTCTTATTTACAATGACGGCCTACCAAATGGCAAAAGACCTCCTGCGGGGGCGGAGAGAGACAACATAAAGAGAGACATAAAGACAACAACATAGCAAGGCAGCAACTCATGACAACACAGCATGGAAGCAACACAACATGACAACCACATGGTAACAACACACCATGGTAGCAGCACAAAACATGATACAAACATTATTGAGCACAGACAACAGCACAAAGGGCAAGAAGGTAAAGACATCATGCAAAGCATCATGCAAAGCAACCACAACTGTCAGTAAGAATGTCCATGATTGAAGAGATTGAGATAAAACTGTCTAGTTTGAGTGTTTGTTGAAGCTCGTTCCAGTCACTAGCTGCAGCGAACTGAAAAGACGAGCGACCCAGGAATATGTGAGCTTTGGGGACATTTAACAGAATGTGACTGGCAGAACGGGTGTTGTATGTGGAGGATGAGGGCTGCAGTAGATATCTCAGATAGGGTGGAGTGAGGCCTAAGAGGGTTTTATAAATACGCATCAACCAGTGGTTCTTGCGACAGGTATACAGAGATGACCAGTTTACAGAGGAGTATAGAGTGCAGTGATGTGTTCCATGGTGGCAAATCTGATGGCCGAATGGTAAAGAACATCTAGCGAGAGCACCCTTACCTGTCGATCTATAAATTACATCTCCATAATCTAGCATAGGTAGGATGGTCATCTGAATCAGGGTTAGTTTGGCAGCTGGGGTGAAAGAGGTGCGATTACGATAGAGGAAACCAAGTCTAGATTTAACTTTAGCCTGCAGCTTTGATATGTGCTGAGAGAGGACAGTGTACTGTCTAGCCATACTCCCAAGTACTTGTATGAGGTGACTACCTCAAGCTCTTAACCCTCAGAGCAAGTAATCACACCTGTGGAGAGTGGGGCATTCTTCTTACCAAACTACATTACCTTTGTTTTGGAGGTGTTCAGAACAAGGTTACAGGTGGACACAAAGAAAGATTTGTTGTAGAGCATTTAACACAAAATCTGGAGAGGGGCCAGCTGAGTATAAGACTGTATCATCTGCATATAAATGGATGAGAGAGCTTCCTATAGCCAGAGCTATGTTTCTGATGTAAATCCTCAGTTGCAAATGAGAACTTGTTCTCAACTAGCCTACCTGGTTAAATAAAGGTGAAATAAAAAAAATGTGAAAAAAACAAAAAATTGAGAAGAGCGTGGGGCCTAGGATTGAGCCTTGGGTTACTCCCTTGGTGACAGGCAGTGGCTGAGAAATCAGATTTTCTGACTTTATACACTGCACTCTTTGAGTGAGGTAGTTAGCAAACCAGGCCAAAGACCCATCAGAGACACCAATATTCCTTAGCTGGCCGACAAGAATGGAAACCTCCCCAGAAAGGAGAGACAGGTTAAAAAGTTTGGAGATAGGCTTGGCGATGATAGAGGCAGCAACATTAATCTATTTGCTCTCAAGCTTAGCCTTTTGTTAACAACACTGTCATCTCAGATTTTCAAAATATGCTTCTCAACCACTGTAAAACAAGCATTTGTGTAACAGTATTGATAGCCTAGCATAGGATTATGCCTGTCTTTCAGCATGCAACATTTTCACAAAAACCAGAAAAGGATTCAAATAAAATCATTTACCTTTGAAGAACTTAAGATGTTTTCAATGAGGAGACTCTCAGTCTGATAGCAAATGTTCCGTTTTTACAAAAAATATTATTTGTCGACTAATCGCTCCGTTTTGTTCATCACGTTTGGGTAAGAAAAAAATTAATAAAAAAAAATAATAATAATTAAGTCATTAAAACGCGAACTTTTTTCCAAATTAACTCCATAATATCGACAGAAACATGGCAAACCAATGTTTAGAATCAATCCTCAAGGTGTTTTTCACATATCTATCGACGATAAATCCTTCGTGGCAGTTGACTTTCTCTTCTGAAGAAATGGAATGCGCATGGACCTACAGATTACGCAATAATTTCGACACAGGACACCGGGCGGGACACCAGGTAAATGTAGTCTCTTATGGTCAATCTTCCAATGACATGCCTACAAACACGTCACAATGCTGCAGACATCTTGGACGAACGGCAGAGCGCATAAGCTCGTTCACGGCACATTCACAGCCATATAAGGAGACGATAGTAAAACAGAGCGTCAAAAATCCTGCTCATTTCCTGTTTGAAGTTTCATCTTGGTTTCGCCTGTAAGATCAGTTCTGGGGCACTCACAGATAATATCTTTGCAGTTTTGAAAACGTCAGTGTTTTCTTTCCAAAGCTGGCAATTATATGCATAGTCGAGCATCTTTTCGTGACAAAATATTGCGCTTAAAACGGGCACGTTTTTTTTTATCCAATAATGACATAGCGCCCCCATAGGTTGAAGAGGTTAAGCTGTGGCCAATGGGAGAGTTGACGTGCTTAACAGGAGGCCTGGTAAAGAGACGTTGAAAAAAGAGGGGGAGACGTTGAAAAAAAAGGGAGACGTTGAAAAAAGGATGGAGAAACCTTCAAAACAACATTTTTAAAAACAACAACAAAAAAACATACCTACCGAGTTTTGAAGGGAAATACTGATTTGATTTTATAAGAAACTTATTATTATTTTGTAAAGAAAGACTTACTAGAGACTGAAGCTACCGTCGCATCGCGGAGGTATTTGACTGCGCTTGCTGTGGATATTGTAAGGACATCTGCATGGACCTGCTGTACTTCGCTGAGGAAATATCTATGAGTAGTAAGTAACTACAACAGTGGGGTGCTTCGAGACGCGTGCCAACGAGTTTAACCAAGCTTGCAAGTCATTTGGACATGGGTTGTGCATGACTCATTGGGGTTTATTATTTTTATTTATTTTGATGTGGTACATTGAAAATGTGACAATATACATCTTGAACCTTATGTCTGTTGCCTTGGTGGAGTCATTTACTGTTTCAGTTTCATTTAAATGAATGGGAAAGCATATCATTATATAATAACAACAATCTATAATTATTATTATACCTTTATTTCAACAAGGGACACAGACTGAGACCAAGGTTTCTTTTACAGCTGGGCCCTACGTATACATGTTAAGAAACTACACAAGACAAACAAAACCATCACAGATAACACAAAATAAAAAATAAAATAAAAAATACAGCAACATATTTAATTTACACACAGGTTATTCCCCTAACAGCACAAGAACTTGCATTACCTGAAACAGTTACAAACAATACAAACATAAAAATGCTCCAATAAATATTCAAAATGAGCAACAGAGGGACAAGAGTCTCAAGTTTAGTCTGCAGGCTATTCCACAGGCAAGGAGCGTAACAGGAAAAGGCAGCCATACCCAACTCTGTGGAAACCGCATGGGCCTCAAGTGTAATCCATGTTTGAGACCTGGTTTTAGGAATTCTAATTATAATATTGATGAGTGATGATAACTAAGAAGGTAGCTTATTCAGAAGTGCTTTATAGACAAACACGAGAGCATGTTGTTCTCATCTCACGGACAGCGAAGTCCAACCCACATTATGATATAAAACACAGTGGTGAGTTCTGTAGCTAGCACCCGTAATAAACCTAAGTGCACAATGATAAGTAGCATCCAGCGATTTAAGTGTTGATGCCGTAGCATGCATGTAGATAATATCCCCATGATCTATAACAGACATAAAAGTAGCTTGCACAATGTGTCTTCTATTTGTAGAGGACAAGCATGTCCTGTTTCTATAGAGGAAGCCGTTTACAAAGTTCATCAACATGAATTTTAAAAGACAGTTCATCATCTAACCATATCACTAAGTATTTATATGCAAAGACCTGATTAATTCAAGAACCATCTAAACTCTTAAGTGCAAGTGTATTTTCAACCAACTAATAGTCATTCGATATGGATTTAATACCCCAGTTGTCATCACCCTAGAGAGTTAACAATAGGGATTCCTTTTGGAGATGGCCTACCCAAAACCTTGATTTTGGACAAAATGACCTGAATGGACAATTACGTCCAAGGACAAACAAGAAAACACTTCTAACAAACCAAAACCTGCAAAAAAACACAGAGGAACCAGGAAATACCATCCAACACAAACTGAGTGAGTAATATTCATTATGAAGCTACTTCTGAAGGCAAAAAGTGAAAGAGAATGATCACTAGGTCATTTTAATATATAAAGCTAAGTAAATAAGTAAACTAAGATACCAAGCTGCTAGGACAGCACAGACCTGGTGGCACCTTCAATTTGCACTGAAGTATGAAGTCAGAGGTGTGAAAACTCTTGAGCCTAACCACGGCAGGAGAGTTTCACAGCCCCCCTCCACCCAAACGCAGAGGCCTTTGAAGCCCCAATGGCTTTTCCCTGTCCAGAGATCATTACAATACAGTACCACATGGATATTAAAAATAACCCTGTCCAGAGGTCATTACAATACAGTACCACATGGATATTAAAAATAACCCTGTCCAGAGGTCATTACAATACAGTACCACATGGATATTAAAAATAACCCTGTCCAGAGATCATTACAATACAGTACCACATGGATATTAAAAATAACCCTGTCCAGAGGTCATTACAATACAGTACCACATGGATATTAAAAATAACCCTGTCCAGAGGTCATTACAATACAGTACCACATGGATATTAAAAATAACCCTGTCCAGAGGTCATTACAATACAGTACCACATGGATATTAAAAATAACCCTGTCCAGAGATCACTACAATACAGTACCACATGGATATTAAAAATAACCCTGTCCAGAGATCATTACAATACAGTACCACATGGATATTAGAAATAACCCTGTCCAGAGGTCATTACATGGATATTAAAAATAACCCTGTCCAGAGATCATTACAATACAGTACCACATGGATATTAAAAATAACCCTGTCCAGAGGTCATTACAATACAGTACCCCTGGATAAGAAAAATAACCCTGTCCAGAGGTCATTACAATACAGTACCCCTGGATATTAAAAATAACCCTGTCCAGTGGTCATTACAATACAGTACCCCTGGATATTAAAAATAACCCTGTCCAGAGGTCATTACGATACAGTACCACATGGATATTAAACACAACCTTGTCCAGAGGTCATTACAATACAGTACCACATGGATATTAAAAATAACCCTGTCCAGAGATCATTACAATACAGTACCACATGGATATTAAAAACAACCTTGTCCAGAGGTCATTACAATACAGTACCACATGGATATTAAAAATAACCCTGTCCAGAGATCATTACAATACAGTACCACATGGATATTAAAAATAACCCTGTCCAAAGGTCATTACAATACAGTACCACATGGATATTAAAAATAACCCTGTCCAGAGATCATTACAATACAGTACCACATGGATATTAAAAATAACCCTGTCCATGGATATTAAAAATAACCCTGTCCAGGGATCATTACAATACAGTACCACATGGATATTAAAAATAACCCTGTCCAGAGATCATTACAATACAGTACCACATGGATATTAAAAATAACCCTGTCCAGGTCATTACAATACAGTACCACATGGATATTAAAAATAACCCTGTCCAGAGATCATTACAATACAGTACCACATGGATATTAAAAATAACCCTGTCCAGAGGTCATTACAATACAGTACCACATGGATATTAAAAATAACCCTGTCCAGAGGTCATTACAATACAGTACCACATGGATATTAAAAATAACCCTGTCCAGAGGTCATTACAATACAGTACCACATGGATATTAAAAATAACCCTGCAAGGATTAGGTCCTCGAGGACAATCCAGAGACACTATTTGCTGACTGCTACAAAGAGGGGGATGTAATCAACTTAATTTCCCACACAGACCATCCCCTGGAATGGCACAGTGCTATAAGAGCACACTACCCCTATGTCAAGAGAGGGGGTATTGGCCCAGGGTGGAAACTCAGAATACTAGACATTGAGGGTATTGAAACAACCTCTGTCAGCATATACAAGTTTGATACAGTAATGATGCAGGGAATCATCAAGCAGTTCCAGCAGGACTTTTATGGGATCAAAGAGAGAGAACAACATGGAAAAGCTCTCACTCTGTGATGACTCCTCCATCTGGAGTGAGTCTGATCACACCTCTTCAAACTGTCATGCAGACGAGAACAGTCACCCCCCCCCAGCGCTGAACACACCCAGGTCCCACAACTGCACTGCTCCTCCATCATTTGAGAGGGATAAATTCACAGAGATGGAGAGAGACATGGTGGACGGACGGCTGTCTGAGAGAGCTGGCTCCTCTACGGACTGAAGTGAGAGAACTTAAAGAGGCACATATGGCCCTGAAAGATGAGGTCAGAAAGCTGAGGTGTGACAGAGAGTAGGACACTCCCTCAGACAAACCAACAGAACTTCCCACCTCAGACCTGGACCACAACCTCAACACCACAATGGGACAGACAGCACATGACCCCCCCAACCCAACAGACCCCACCCACTCCTAATAGCCCTCCTGTCAGCTCCCCCGATAGCCTTCCTGACAACCCTCCACACATCCACTGAGGACACACAAAAGCCAGAGATTGTGCTCCTCATGGACTCAAATGGCAAATACATTCAATAAGATAAACCCAAACACTAGGCATGCCCTGGAGCTGTTTTCAGAGGACAGACAAGGGTCCCCAGCCACATCATAATTCACAAGGCACAAAGACCTGAGGGCCCAGCAGGAAAGGGTGGCAACAGCACTCAAGGGAGCGATTGAAAAAGCTTCTTCCACTTCCCCCAACGCACAAGTGGTTATCTCCACCCTACAACCACAAAAATACGTTCACCCTGCCACCATACAGCGGGTGAAGGCAAGCATTTCACAAGATTGTGCCTCAAAACCTAATGTATACCTGGCCCACCACTCCACCCTGGACTTGAACAGCCTTTACGACCAAGTCCAACCTCTACAAGGCAGCAATCCCAGCTTTTGCCAGGACCCTGAAGGACGTCAACCTCAAACGCAGCCCCACCACCTCACACAGGAGCAACAGTGTAACGGACACCCCGCCGTGACCAGCGAGACACCCTCCCAGACCTGCAAGACCCCCTCCCGAAGGACCTGCACAGAGAGAACCCACACCAAGAGGACCTACACCCAGACCACAGCATCACCAGCCACACCCCAACCAGCTAAGACCTCCCCAAGCAAACCCTGTCCAAACCCTATATAGCCCCCCCCCATATCAGACCAATGCCCCTTCTGCCTACTCCATACCCCCGCCCCAGGACACAAGCCCAGGCCGTGCGCAGAGCAACAGGCCCATCTCCCACTATTACACCCGCCCAAGCCCCATGTATCAGATGCTCAACATGCTCTGCTCACACCTACTGTGATGGTCCGGGCCTCAACAACACAAAAACAACATTAGACGCTATGGAACACAAAGCTTTTACTATCTCATCCTGGAATATACGAGGTCAGATGTCATCTGCCTTTTGGCCTAAAGAACAGGAACCCATAATTTATCAAAGAAATTGGAAATACAGACTTTGTCATCCTACAACAAACATGGTATAAAGGTGACGGACCCACTGTTTGCCCTCTTTGTTACAGAGAGCTGGTAGTCCCATCCACCAAAATGCCAGGTGTGAAACAGGGAAGAGACTCATGGGGTATGCTAATTTGTTATAGAGCAGACCTAACCCACTCTATTAAATTAGTCAAAACAGGAACATTTTTCATCTGGCTATAATTTAATGAGGAATTTCTCAACAGAGAAAAATGTCCTCATGTATATTTTAACAATGACAGCTTCTCCATCCTAGAGGGGGAGATCAACAATTTCCAGGCTCATGGACATGTACTAACCCGACACACTCAACACATAGGGGGACAAACACCTACCTGGAGGCGACAGCATTCCCTCCCCTATACGCACCCCTAGACACAACAACGATAACATAACCAACAAAAACAGGTCACAACTCCTGCAGCTCTGTCGCACGCTGGGTATGTACATAATGGTAGGCTTCGAGGGGACTCCTATGGTAGTTACACCTATAGCTCATCTCTTGGCAGTAGTACTGTAGACTACTTTATTACTGACCTCAACCCAGAGTCTCTCAGAGCGTTCACAGTCAGTCCACTGACATCCCTATTAGATCACAGAAAAATCACAGTCTACTTAAACAGAGCTATGCTCAATCATGAGGCATCAAAGCCAAATGAACTGAATAATATTAAGAAATGCTATCGATGGAAGGAAAATAGTGTAGAAATCTACCAAAAAACAATTAGGCAACAATAAATTCAATCCCTTCTAGACAATTTCCTGGACAAAATGTTTCACTGTCATAGTGAAGGTGTAAACTTCGCAGCAGAAACCCTAAACAGTATATTTGACATCAAATTTTTTTAATTCAAGCAGACAACCTAAAACAATTAACAACAATGACAAATGGTTTGATGAAGGATGCAAAAACCTAAGAAAGAAATTGAGAAACCTATCCAACCAAAAAACAGAGAAAACCTCAGCCTACGCCTTCACTATGGTGAATCACTAAAACAATACAGAAATACACTACGGAAAAAGAAGGAACAGCACGTCAGAAATTAGCTCAATGTTATTGAAGAATCCATAAAATCTAACCATTGGAAAACTCTAAACAAACAACAACAGGAAGAGATGAGATTGAGATGGTGCCGGGAGAAATGGCATCCGTTTAACGGGCGACTAACTATTTGTGCTATTATGTGTTTTTTCGCGTTATTTGTAACTTGTTTTGTACATAATGTTTCTGCCACCGTATCTTACAGCAAAAAAGAGCTTCTGGATATCAGGACAGAGATCACTCACCTCGGATTCGACAAAGATATTGTCTTCAACAAGCAGGATGCACAGGATGTACTTCAGACACCCGACAAGGCCGAAATCCCCGTCATTGGCAAGAGATAGAGATGCAGGTATAGAAGACACAGGGCAAGGTGCCTCATAAGGATCCACTGTCGGCGAGTGGGAAATCTGCCCTTACCGTCAATATTAATTGCCAATTGTACAATCATTGGACAATAAATTAGACGAGGTACAATCACGAATATCCTACCAACGGGACATCAAAAACTATAACATCTTATGTTTCACCGAATCGTGGCTGAATGACGACATGGAAAACATTCAGCTAGCAGGAAATATGCTGCACTGGCTAGAGAGAACAGCACACTCCAGTAAGACGAGATGGGAGGACTGTGTATACGTGTAAACAACAGCTGGTGCACGAAATCTAAGGAAGTCTCTTTTCATCTACTTTTTTCGTGGCTGTTTATTTACCACCACAGACGGACGCTTGCACTAAGACTGCACCGAGTCAGCTGTATAAGGAAATAAGCAAACAGGAAACCGATCACCCATTAGGCAGCGCTCCTAGAGGCTGGGGAATTTAATGCAGGGAAACTTAAATTAGTTCTACCTCATTTCTATCAGAATGTTAAATACGCAACCAGAGGGGAAAAAATTCTAGATCTTTACTCCACACACAGAGACGCGTACAAAGCTCTCCCTTGCCCTCCATTTGGCAAATCTGACCATAATTCTATCCTCCTGATTCCTTCTTACAAGCAAAAATGAAAGCAGGAAGCACCAGTGACTAGATCAATAAAAAGATGGTTAGATGAAGCAGATGCTAAACTACAGGACGGTTTTGCTAGCACAGACTGGAGTATGTTCCGGGACTCTTCCGATGGCATTGAGGAGTACACCACATCAGTCACTGGCTTTATCAATAAGTGCATCGAGGACGTCATCCCCACAGTGACTGTACATACATACCCCAACCAGAAGCCATGGATTACAGGCAACATTCGCACTGAGCTGAAGGTTAGAGCTGCCGCTTTCAAGGTGCGGGACTCTAACCCGAAAGCTTATAAGAAATCCTGCTATGCCTCCAGACGAACCATCAAACAGGCAAAGCGCCAATACAGGACTAAGATCGAATCGTACTACACCGGCCCCGACGCTCGTCAGATGTGGCAGGCCCTGCAAACTATTACAGACTACAAAGGGAAGCACAGCCGAGAGCTGCCCGGTGACACAAGCCTACCAGATGAGCTAAATCACTTCTATGCTGGCTTCGAGGCAAGCAACACTGAGGCATGCATGAGAGCATCAGATGTTCCGGACGACTGTGTAATCACGCTCTCCGTAGCCGACATGAGTAAGACCTTAACATTCAATCCAGACAGATTACCAGGACGTGTGCTCCGGGCATGTGCTGACTAACTGGCAGGTGTCTTCACTGACATTTTAAACATGTCCCTGATGGAGTCTGTAATACCAACACACTTCAAGCAGACCACCATAGTGTCTGTGCCCAAGAACAAAGGTAACCTGCCTAAATGATGACAGACCTGTAGCACTCACGTCCGTAGCCATGAAATGCTTTGAAAGGCTAGTAATGGCTCACATTAATACCATTATCCCAGAAACCATAGACCCACTCCAATTTGCATACCGTGCAAACAGATCCACAGATGATGCAATCTCTATTACACTCCACACTGCCATTTCCCACCTGGACAAAAGGAACACCTACATAAGAATGCTATTCATTGACTACAGCTCAGTGTTCAACAGCATAGAGCCCTCAAAGCTCATCACTAAGCTAAGGATCTTGGGACTAAACACATCCCTCTGCAACTGGATCCTGGACTTCCTGATGGGCCGCCCCCAGGTGGTGAGGGTAGGTAGCAACACATCCGCCACACTGATCCTCAACACTGGAGCCCCTCAGGGGTGCGTGCTCAGTCCCCTCCTGTACTCCCTGTTCACCAATGACTGCATGGCCAGGCACGACTTCAACACCATCATTAAGTTTGCCCGGTGACACAACAGTGGTAGGCCTGATCACCGACAACGACGAGACAGCCTATAGGGAGGAGGTCAGAGACCTGGCCGGGTGGTGCCAGAATAACAACCTATCCCACAACGTAATCAAGACAAAGGAGATGATCATGGACTACAGGAAAACGAGGACCGAGCACGCCCCCATTCTCATCGACGGGGCTGTAGTGGATGGAGCAGGTTGAGAGCTTCAAGTTCCTTGGTGTCCACATCACCAACAAACTAACATGGTCCAAACACACCAAGACAGTCGTGAAGAGGGCACGACAAAAAACAATTCCCACTCAGGAGACTGAAAAGATTTGGCATAGGTCCTCAGATCCTCAAAAGGTTCTTGAGCTGCAACATCGAGAGCATCCCAACTGGTTGCATCACTGCCTGGTGTGGCAACTGCTCGGCCTCCGAATGCAAGGCACTACAGAGAGTAGTGTGTACGGCCCAGTACATCACTAGGGCTAAGCTGCCAGCCATCCAGGACCTCTACACCAGGCAGTGTCAGAGGAAGGCCCAAAACATTGTCAAAGACCACAACCACCCCAGTCATAGACTGTTCTCTCTGCTACCGCATGGCAAGCGGTACCGGAGAGCCAAGTCTAGGACCAGAAGGCTTCTCAACAGCTTTTACCCCCAAGCCATAAGACCCCTGAACAGGTAATCAAATGGCTACCCAGACTATTTGCATTGTGTCACGCCACTCCACCCCCCTCCCGCCAACCCCTCTTTTACGCTGCTGCTACTCTCTGTTTATCATCTAATCATAGTCACTTTAACTATACATTCACGTACATATTACCTCAATTAGCCCGACTAACCGGTGCCGCCTGCACATTGACTCTGTACCGGTACCACCTGTATATAGCCTCACTACTGTTAATTTCACTATCATTTTACTGTTTTCTTTTTATTTGGGATTTCTTTACTTATCTATTGTTTACCTAATACCTACTTTTTACTAAAAAATTGAATTTTTGGTTAAGGCTTGTAAGTAAGTGTTTCACTGTGAGGTCTACACCTGTTGTATTCTGCGCACGTGACAAATAAACTTTGATTTGATTTATCCAAAACAGAGATGTATGGATAAACCCCTTCTCCAATCTTTTTGGCGCTATAACAATGAACAAGCAGCAAAAACATATACATGATCAAATACAAATCTACTACCAGAACCCACTGGATTCTTCAATTACATTGCATGAACTACAGGACAAAATACAAACCCTCCAACCCAAAAAGGACTTTGGGGTTGATGGTATCCAAAATGAAATGATACAATATACAGACCACACATTCCAATTGGCTATACTTGACCTCTTTAACATCATCCTCAATATTTGGAACCAAGGACTGATCACCCCAATCAACAAAAGTGGAGACAAATTTGACACCAATAACTACCGGCGGATATGCGTCAACAGCAACCTCGGGAAAATCCTCTGCATCATCATTAACAGCAGACTCATACATTTCCTCAGGGAAAACAATGTACTGAGCAAATGTCAAATTGCCTATTTACCAAATGACTGTACGACAGACCACGTATTCACCCTGCACACCCTAATTGACAAACAAACAAACCAAAACAAAGGCAAAGTCTTCTCATTGTCACACCCTGACCTTAGAGAGCCTTTTTTATGTCTATTTTTGGTTTGGTCAGGGTGTGATTTCAGTGGGCATTCTATGTCCTTTATTTGTATGATTTGTGTTTCTATGTGTTGGCCAGATATGGTTCTCAATCAAGTGGTGTTGGGGGAAAAAACATACGACATTATAAAAGCCATGTACACAAACAACAAGTGTATCGTTAAAATTGGCAAAAAAAACACATTTCTTTCCACAGGGCCGGGGGATGAGACAGGGATGCAGCTTAAGCCCCACCCTCTTCAACATATATGTCAACGAATTGGCGAGGGCACTAGAACAGTCTAGAGCACCCGGCCTCACCCCACTAGAATCTGAAGTCAAATGTCTATTGTTTGCTGATGATCTGGTGCTTCTGTCACCAACCAAGGAGGATCTACAGCAGCACCTAGATCTTCTGCACAGATTCTGTCAGACTTGGGCCCTGACAGTAAATCTCAGTAAGACAAAAATAATGGTGTTCCAAAAAAAATCCAGTTGCCAAGACCACAAATACAAATTGCCCTAAAGAACACTAGAAACTATACATACATTGGCAAGAAAAAGTATGTGAACCCTTTGGAATGACTTGGATTTCTGCATAAATTGGTCATCAAATTTGATCTGATCTTCATCTAAGTCACAACAATAGATAAACATAGTGTGCTTAAACACAAATTATTGTATTTTTCTTGTCTATATTGAATACACCATTTAAACATTCACAGTATAGGTTGGAAAAAGTATGTGAACCCCAAGGCTGATGACTTCTCCAAACGCTAATTGAAGTCAGGAGTCAGCTAACCTGGAGTCCAATCAATGAGACGGTTGGACGTTGGTAAGAGCTGCCCTGCCCTATAAAAAACACTCACAAAATTTGAATTTGCTATTCATATGAAGCATTGCCTGATGTGAACTATGCCTCGAACAAAATAGATCTCAGAAGACCTAAGATTAAGAATTGTTCACTAACATAAACCTGGAAAGGGTTACAAAAGTATATATAAAAGCCTTGATGTTCATATGTCCATGGTAAGATAACTTGTCTATAAATGGAGAAAGTTCAGCACTGTTGCTACTCTCCCTAGGAGTGGCAGGCCTCAAAAATGACTGCAAGAGTACAGAGCAGAATTCTCAATGAGGTTAAGAAGAATCCTACAGTATCAGCTAAAGACTTACAGAAATCTCTGGAACATGCTAACATCTCTGTTGACGAGTCTACAATATGTAAAACACTAAACAAGATGGTGTTCATGGGAGGACGTCATGGAAGAAGCCACTGCTGTCCAATATCCAAGATGGCGTAGCAGTAAGTCGTCCTGTCGTCCCGTCCCTGTATATATCGCTTCTTTGAATTTTTTTAAACATATTTTTCTTCGCATACCTCTTTAAAAACATTTTGCTAAACCTAAGCTTCCAAATACTCTCCTGCAACCCGCCTCACCCAATGTAGCTATTTTTCCTAAAGTATTTATATTTACTTCGGAACCGGAACCCCTCAACTGAAGCTAGCCAGCTAACCACCAGCTATGCTAGCGGTCTTCAGCTAACGGGTCATCAGCTAACCTTTAGCCCGGAAAGCTCTCGCCAGTTCGAACAACGCGACTCTAACCAGAGCACAACGGACCTATTTATTTTTCATCCCCGGATTCCCACCGCAAACGGAACATTTTTCAGCTGGATCTTCACAACTAGCTATCTAGCTAAACTGCAACCCCGGATGATTACCCCTGGCTAGCGTTCCCACCCACTTAGCCTGAAGCTAGCCCGGCCAGAGCACCTGTAGCATACTCCTGGGCTACAATATCCGGGCCCACGACCGGTCTGTCGATGTCACCGCATGAAGAGGAATAAACAGACTCACCCCATCGCGACGTCCCCCAAAGGCTAACTCTCTAGCCCTCGCTATCTCCCTGCTTGCTAATTCGGCCTGCTAGCTTGTCTAGCTCCGGTCCGCTAACTGCTACCTTGTCTAGCCCGGGCCTACGAACTGTTAGCTTGTTAGCACAGGCCTGCTAACCGTCTGAATCACCGCGTCCCAAACACTCTACTTTCTATCTCTTTTTGATTTTTAATTTGTTTATACCTTCCGGAAACCTGCCTCACCCAATGTGATACGGAATCGCTATTATTTTCAATTTCTTAGAACACACTCAAGAACCTCCAGACGCTAACCAGCTAACTAGCTACAAGCTATTTAGTCATTGTTAGTTTTTTTTTTACCTGGATAACACTCGCCAGTCCAGCTTCCCTGCCCATCCACCGCTGCCCCCTGGACACTGATCTCTTGGCTACATAGCTGACGCACGCTGGACTGTCCATTAATCACGGTACTCCATTCTGCTTGTTTGTTTTATCTGTCGGCCCCGTTGCCTAGTCAACACCATTTTACCTGCTGTTTGTTGTGCTAGCTGATTAGCCTCGCCTACTGTTTTAGCTACCTTTCCCAATTCAACACCTGTGATTACTGTATGCCTCGCTGTATGTCTCTCTCAAATGTCAATATGCCTTGTATACTGTTGTTCAGGTTAATTATCATTGTTTTAGTTCACAATGGAGCCCCTAGTTCCACTCTTCATACCCCTGTTACCTCCTTTGTCCCACCTCCCACACATGCGGTGCCCTCACCCATTACAACCAGCACGTCCAGAGATACAACCTCTCTCATCATCACCCAGTGCCTGGGCTTACCTCCGCTGTACCCGCACCCCACCATACCCCTGTCTGCGCATTATGCCCTGAATATATTCTACCATGCCCAGAAACCTGCTCCTCTTATTCTCTGCCCCCAACGCTCTAGGTGACCAGTTTTGATAGCCTTTAGCCGCACCCTCATACTACTCCTTCTCTGCTCCGCGGGTGATGTGGAGGTAAACCCAGGCCCTGCATGTCCCCAGGCACCCTCATTTGTTGACTTCTGTGATCGAAAAAGCCTTGGTTTCATGCATGTCAACATCAGAAGCCTCCTCCCTAAGTTTGTTTTACTCAATGCTGTAGCACACTCTGCTAACCCTGATGTCCTTGCCGTGTCTGAATCCTGGCTCAGGAAGGCCACCAAAAATTCAGAGATTTCCATACCCAACTATAACATCTTCCGTCAAGATAGAACCGCCAAAGGGGGAGGAGTTGCAGTCTACTGCAGAGATAGCCTGCAAAGTAATGTCATACTTTCCAGGTCCATACCCAAACAGTTCGAACTACTAATTTTGAAAATTACTCTCTCCAGAAATAAGTCTCTCACTGTTGCCGCCTGCTACCGACCACCCTCAGCTCCCAGCTGTGCCCTGGACACCATTTGTGAATTGATTGCCCCCCATCTAGCTTCAGAGTTTGTTCTGTTAGGTGACCTAAACTGGGATATGCTTAACACCCCGGCAGTCCTACAATCTAAGCTAGATGCCCTCAATCTCACTCAAATCATCAAGGAACCCACCAGGTACAACCCTAACTCTGTAAACAAGGGCACACTCATAGACGTCATCCTGACCAACTGGCCCTCCAAATACACCTCCGCAGCGATCACTGCCTCATTGCCTGTATCCGCCACGGAGCCGCAGTCAAACGACCACCCCTCATCACTGTCAAACGCTCCCTAAAACACTTCTGTGAGCAGGCCTTTCTAATCGACCTGGCCCGGGTATCCTGGAAGGACATTGACCTCATCCCGTTAGTTGAGGATGCCTGGTCATTCTTTAAAAGTAACTTCCTCACCATTTTAGATAAGCATGCTCCGTTCAAAAAAATGCAGAACCAAGAACAGATACAGCCCTTGGTTCACTCCAGACCTGACTGCCCTCGACCAGCACAAAAACATCCTGTGGCGGACTGCAATAGCACCGAATAGTCCCCGTGATATGCAACTGTTCAGGGAAGTCAGGAACCAATACACACAGTCAGTCAGGAAAGCTAAGGCCAGCTTCTTCAGGCAGAAGTTTGCATCCTGTAGCTCCAACTCCAAAAAGTTCTGGGACACTGTGAAGTCCATGGAGAACAAGAGCACCTCCTCCCAGCTGCCCACTGCACTGAGGCTAGGTAACACTGTCTCCACCGATAAATCCATGATCATCGAAAACTTCAATAAGCATTTCTCAATGGCTGGCCATGCCTTCCGCCTGGCTACTCCAACCTCGGCCAACAGCTCCGCCCCCCCCCGCAGATCCTCGCCCAAGCCTCTCCAGGTTCTCCTTTACCCAAATCCAGACCAGCCTGTTCAACCTCTCTTTCATATCGTCTGAGATCCCCAAGGATTGGAAAGCTGCCGCAGTCATCCCCCTCTTCAAAGGGGGAGACACCCTGGACCCAAACTGTTATAGACCTATATCCATCCTGCCCTGCCTATCTAAGGTCTTCGAAAGCCAAGTCAACAAACAGGTCACTGACCATCTCGAATCCCACCATACCTTCTCCGCTGTGCAATCTGGTTTCCGAGCCGGTCACGGGTGCACCTCAGCCACGCTCAAGGTACTAAACGATATCATAACCGCCATCGATAAAAGACAGTACTGTGCAGCCGTCTTCATTGACCTTGCCAAGGCTTTCGACTCTGTCAATCACCATATTCTTATCGGCAGACTCAGTAGCCTCGGTTTTTCGGATGACTGCCTTGCCTGGTTCACCAATTACTTTGCAGACAGAGTTCAGTGTGTCAAATCGGAGGGCATGCTGTCCGGTCCTCTAGCAGTCTCTATGGGGGTGCCACAGTGTTCAATTCTTGGGCCGACTCTTTTCTCTGTATATATCAATGATGTTGCTCTTGCTGCGGGCGATTCCCTGATCCACCTCTACGTAGACGACACCATTCCATATACTTTCGGCCCGTCATTGGACACTGTGCTATCTAACCTCCAAACGAGCTTCAATGCCATACAGCACTCCTTCCGTGGCCTCCAACTGCTCTTAAACGCTAGTAAAACCAAATGCATGCTTTTCAACCGATCGCTGCCTGCACCCGCATGCCCGACTAGCATCACCACCCTGGATGGTTCCGACCTTGAATATGTGGACATCTATAAGTACCTAGGTGTCTGGCTAGACTGCAAACTCTCCTTCCAGACTCATATCAAACATCTCCAATCGAAAATCAAATCAAGAGTCGGCTTTCTATTCCACAACAAAGCCTCCTTCACTCACGCCGCCAAGCTTACCCTAGTAAAACTGACTATCCTACTGATCCTCGACTTCGGCGATGTCATCTACAAAATTACTGCCAACACTCTACTCAGCAAACTGGATGCAGTCTATCACAGTGCCATCCGTTTTGTCACTAAAGCACCTTATACCACCCACCACTGCGACTTGTATGCTCTAGTCGGCTGGCCCTCGCTACATATTCGTCGCCAGACCCACTGGCTCCAGGTCATCTACAAGTCCATGCTAGGTAAAGCTCCGCCTTATCTCAGTTCACTGGTCACGATGGCAACACCCATCCGTAGCACGCGCTCCAGCAGGTGTATCTCACTGATCATCCCTAAAGCCAACACCTCATTTGGCCGCCTTTCGTTCCAGTACTCTGCTGCCTGTGACTGGAACGAACTGCAAAAATTGCTGAAGTTGGAGACTTTTATCTCCCTCACCAACTTCAAACATCAGCTATCTGAGAAGCTAACCGATCGCTGCAGCTGTACATAGTCTATTGGTAAATAGCCCACCCATTTTCACCTACCTCATTCCCATACTGTTTTTATACTGTTTTTATTTATTTACTTTTCTGCTCTTTTGCACACCAATATCTCTACCTGTACATGCCCATCTGATCATTTATCACTCCAGTGTTAATCTGCAAAATTGTAATTATTCGCCTACCTCCTCATGCCTTTTGCACACAATCAATCAATCAATCAAATTTTATTTATATAGCCCTTCGTACATCAGCTGATATCTCAAAGTGCTGTACAGAAACCCAGCCTAAAACCCCAAACAGCAAGCAATGCAGGTGTAGAAGCACGGTGGCTAGGAAAAACTCCCTAGAAAGGCCAAAACCTAGGAAGAAACCTAGAGAGGAACCAGGCTATGTGGGGTGGCCAGTCCTCTTCTGGCTGTGCCGGGTGGAGATTATAACAGAACATGGCCAAGATGTTCAAATGTTCATAAATGACCAGCATGGTCGAATAATAACAAGGCAGAACAGTTGAAACTGGAGCAGCAGCACAGTCAGGTGGACTGGGGACAGCAAGGAGTCATCATGTCAGGTCATCCTGGGGCACGGTCCTTGGGCTCAGGTCCTCCGAGAGAGAGAAAGAAAGAGAGAATTAGAGAGAGCATATGTGGGGTGACCAGTCCTCTTCTGGCTGTGCCGGGTGGAGATTATAACAGAACATGGCCAAGATGTTCAAATGTTCATAAATGACCAGCATGGTCAAATAATAGTAAGGCAGAACAGTTGAAACTGGAGCAGCAGCATGGCCAGGTGGACTGGGGACAGCAAGGAGTCATCATGTCAGGTAGTCCTGGGGCATGGTCCTAGGGCTCAGGTCAGTTGAAACTGGAGCAGCAGCATGGCCAGGTGGACTGGGGACAGCAAGGAGCCATCATGTCAGGTAGTCCTGGGACATGGTCCTAGGGCTCAGGTCCTCCGAGAGAGAGAAAGAAAGAAGGAGAGAATTAGAGAACGCACACTTAGATTCACACAGGACACCGAATAGGACAGGAGAATTACTCCAGATATAACAAACTTACCCTAGCCCCCCGACACAAACTACTGCAGCATAAATACTGGAGGCTGACACAGGAGGGGTCAGGAGACACTGTGGCCCCATCCGAGGACACCCCCGGACAGGGCCAAACAGGAAGGATATAACCCCACCCACTTTGCCAAAGCACAGCCCCCACACCACTAGAGGGATATCTTCAACCACCAACATACCATCCTGAGACAAGGTTGAGACACATTGTATATAGACTGCCCCTTTTTTTTCCTACTGTGTTATTGACTTGTTAATTGTTTACTCCATGTGTAACTCTGTGTTGTCTGTTCACACTGCTATGCTTTATCTTGGCCAGGTCGCAGTTGCAAATGAGAACTTGTTCTCAACTAGCCTACCTGGTTAAATAAAGGTGAAATAATAAATAAAAAAAATAAAAAAATAAAACATTGCTGCACGTCTGAAGTTTCCAAAAGTGCACCTGGATATTCCACAGTGCTACTGACAAAATATTCTGTGGACAGATGAAACTACAGTTGAGTTGTTTGGAAGGAACACAACACTATGTGTGGAGAAAAAAAGGCACAGCACACCAACCAACATCAAAACCTCATCCCAACTGTAAAGTACGGTGGAGGGAGCATCATGGGTTGGGGCTGCTCCTCCTGCTTCAGGGCCTGGACAGCTTGCTATCATCGATGAAAAAATTAATTTCCAAGTTTATCAAGACATTTTTCATAAGAATGTTACACTATCTATCTGCCAATTGAAGCTCAACAGAAGTTGGGTGATGCAACAGGACAACGACCCAAAACACAGAAGTAAATCAATAACAGAATGGCTTCAACAGAAGAAAATATGCCTTCTGGAGTGGCCCAGTCGGTCCTGACCTCAACCCGCTTGAGATGGTGTGGCATGACCTCAAGAGAGCAGTTCACACCAGACATTCCAAGAATACTGCTGAACTGAAACAGTTTTGTAAAGAGGAACTGAAAAGAAATCCTCCTGACCGTTGTGCAGATCTGATCCGCAACTACAGAAAACGTTTGGTTGAGGATATTGCTGCCAAAGGAGGGTCAACCAGTTATTAAATCCAAGGGTTCACATACCTTTTCCAGCCTGCACTGTGAGTGTTTACACAGTGTGTTCAATAAAGACATGAAAACGTATCATTGTTTGAGTGTTATTAGTTTAAGCAGACTGTGTTTGTCTATTGTTGTGACCAAGATGAAGATCAGATAAGGTTTTATGACCGACTTGTGCAGAAATCCAGGTATTTCCAATTGGTTGATACTTTTTCTTGCCACTGCACCTCAGCTTAAACATCAGCACCTTAGGTAACTTCCACAAAGCTGCGAACAATCTGAGAGACAAGGCAAGAAGGAGTTCTTGTTCTCAACTAGCCTACCTCGTTAAATAAAGGTGAAAAAAAGGGCCTTCTATGCCATCAAAAGAAACATCAAATTCGACATACCAATTAGGATCTGGCTAAAAACACTTGAATAAGTTTCAGAACCCATTGCCGTTTATGGTTGTGAGGTCTGGGGTCCACTCACCAACCAAGAATTCACAAAATGGGACAAATACCAAATTGAGACACTGCATGCCGAATTCTGCAATGTTAGGAATTAGGCCGATACCCGTTAACTTTCAAAATCCAGAAAAGAGACATTACATTCTACAACCAGCTAACAGGAAGTGATTCCCAAACTTTCCATAACAGCCATCACCTACGGAGAAATTAACCTGGAGAAAAGCCCCATAAACAAGCTGGTCCTGGGGCTCTGTTCACAAAGAGACCCTACAGAGCCCCAGGACAGCAACACAATTAGACCCAACGAAATCATGAGAAAACTAAAAGATAATTACTTGACATATTGGAAAGAATTTACAAAACAACAGTGCAAACTAGAATGCTATTTGTCCCTAAACAGAGAGTACACAGTGGCAGAATACCTGACCACTGTGACTGACCCAAAATTAAGGAAAGCTTTGACTATGGACAGACTCAGTGAGCATAGCTTTGCTATTGAGAAAAGCAGCCGAAGGCAGACCTGGCTCTCAAGAGAAGACAGGATATGTGCACACGGCCCACAAAATGAGGTGGAAACTGAGATGCACTTCCTAACCTCCTGCCAAATGAGAGACACATATTTCCCTCAGATGACACAGACCCACAAAAAAACATTTTTTTTATACATTATTTTTGACATTTTGATAAACTCCCATATCTATTGGGTGAAATATCATAGTGTGTCATCACAGCAGAAAGATTTGTGACCTGTTGCCACAAGGGCAACCAGTGAAGAACAAACACCATTGTAAATACAACCTAAATGTATGTTTATTTATTTTCCCTTTTGTACTTGAACTATTTGCATATCATTACAACACCGTATATAGACATAATGACATTTGAAACGTTTCTATTCTTTTGGAACTTTTGTGAGTATAATGTTAACTGTTCATTTTTTATTGTTTATTTCACTTTTGTTTATTATCTATTTCACTTGCTTTGGCTATGCAAACATACAGTTGAAGTCAAAAGTTTACATACACCTTAGCCAAATACATTGAAACTCAGTTTTTCACAATTCCTCACATTTAATCCTAGTAAAAATTACCTGTTTTAGGTCAGTTAGGATCAACACTTTATTTTAAGAATGTGAAATGTCAGTATAACAGTATGGTGAATGATTTATTTCAGCTTTTATTTCCTTCATCACATATCCAGTGGGTCAGAAGGTTACATACACTCAATTAGTATTTGGTAGCATTTCCTTTAAATTGTTTAACTTGGGTTAACGTTTAGGTAGCCTTACACAAGCTTCCCACAATAAGTTGGGTGAATCTTGGTCCCATGGTGTTTATACTTGTGTACTATTGTTTGTACAGATGAACATGGTAAGTTCAGGTGTTTGGAATTTGCTCCCAAGGATGAACCAGACTTGTGGAGGTCTACAATTTTTTTTTCATGTTCCAAAATGAGATCAGAAGAAAAGGATTAAACAGCACATTTGTCTTGAAGAAAAAAGTTTTTGCTGCACAGTGCAGATGGACATTTCGAGCACTGAAAAATATTAATGTGAAATTCCTTAGACCAAGTCATGAGTAGTAGATTTTACTGTTGTTTTAACCAGATGGTGAGTTTGATTCCCCTTGCTCCCTTATATGAATAAATACTACACTGTTATATTTGACTTTGGTAAGTGAAATGTCTATCACGCCTAATGGGCTACCAGCCAGCCAGGCCAACGTTAACACTCTGCAACCCTCTCCCCTATATCTACTTTCTGTTCATGCTTTTATACTTCTGTAGACCACTGTTTCCTCGTTCTATTTCTTACACAGTTGTCGCCCGCTTGCTAAATATCTTCACAGGGAAAATAGAAGGAGGAGATGGAGAACCAACTTGTGTCCACTGCCATGTCCTCTTATAGGTCAGGACCATAACTCTGGACCTAAACAAGTCACCTGGGGGTACGAATGGACTGCAACTCAATTGTAACATGATTAACATGACTGCATACACAGCAGTATGCACACAAACTGGGACCGACACGTACACACACATACACACACAGTAGACCTATGTTAGCCTACTGTAGTTACAGGAAGGGGTGATAGGAGAAGGGTGGGTGTCTGGGTGGGGGGTTCATCACACCCCTCACATGGCCCAGGGAAAGGGATGGACACACAGTATCACACACACAGTGTCTCACACACACACACAGTGTCACACATACACAGTGTCACATACACACACAGTGTCACATACACACACAGTGTCACACACAGTGTCACACACAGACAGTGTCACACATACAGTGTCACACACACACAGTGTCACACACACACAGTGTCACACACACAGAGTGTCACACACAGAGTGTCACCCACAGAGTGTCACCCACAGAGTGTCACACACACACATTGTCACACATAGACAGTGTCACATACACACAGTGTCACATACACATAGTGTCACACACACACAGTGTCACACACATAGTGTCACATACACACAGTGTCACACACACACAGTGTCACACACACAGTGTCACACACACACATTGTCATACAACCACAGTGTCACATACACATAGTGTGTCACACACACACACACACACAGTGTGTCACACACACACACACACACACACACACACACACACACACACACACAGTGTCACACACGCACACACAGGAGTCTCATCTCTAGCACATTTTTCACTAAGCCCGAATTAGGTTACAATACATGATTGAATCCATATTACTAACTTCTACAACTTACACACATTGGAAAAATGACTTGCTAGAGACTTGTTTGCCCAACAGTCATTGCATTCATTATTAGGAGTAAATATATTGTATATATTCTTTCAACAGGGGAGTAAAGAAAAGGAAATGCTATTTTATAATTTCCTTGAAGGGGGCTTATCTAACAAATCTTTCCAATAGTAGTAAGAATAGTTTTTCCTTTTATATGTTATTCACGGTCTGTGTGCTTTATTCATATCAACAACAGTTTTTCTCATCATGAATTTCAGCATCGCATGGAAATTCTCTGTACCAATGTCGAAAACCTGATCCTTCATCCTCTGCTCCATCAGTTTTAGTTAGCAGAGTTCTATCCCACGCGTGAAAACTTTTGAGACAAGTCTATGGATGGCTGTGTGGTTCATCTTGGCTGTCTGGCCCTCTGAAGGAGAGCTAGGGAGGAGACGTTGTCATGCCTTGGCTAACTCTTTGTATATTTTACAGCTTAAGGTAAACCCAGAGTAATGCTCTCCGCTCCCTGGCCAAAACTCCTGGAGACGCAGTCCTCCTGTCTAAGAGTTGGAAAGCACAATATCTGTAGTTTGGCTCTGCCAATGCCCCCTTTCGTTAGCGTCTAAAACGCAAACTTGGAACATAAACAATCATAAAAAAGGGGAAAAGACCAAGAGGGAGCAGAAAAAACTCGCTAGCCAAACAAAACTTTATTCACCAAACAACAGCCCCCCTGAATTCTCTTGGACAGCGGCGCCAACCCACAGAACATGAACAGAGGGAGACAGAGAGAGCACAATGCCAATATGTCAAACGCCAAATAGTTTAAAATTAGGCCCTGAAAACGCCTGTTGGAGACGACATCCATCACACTCAACACTGGTCTGTTTCTTGCAACACTGGCAGTAAGAGCTTCCACATTCCCGGCGTAGCTGGGGAGAAACAGAGAAACAGAGCTTATCACCACTGGTTTACTTGTCTTTAATCAGCCTGCAGCTAATTACCAGTCTTCCACACAGCCTGGCAGCAAGTAATTCATCATACAGGGGAACTGGGGAGGACTGGGAGAACTCAACTACTAAGGTCCAACCTATAACAGCCCAGCCCTCAGTAGGCTAGCTCAGCCTAGTCTAAATCAAATACAATCAAATGTTATTTGTCACATGCTTCATAGAAAAACAGGTGAATAGCAACAGTGAAATGCTTACTTAAGGTCAAATGCTATTTGTAGGGGGTTTAGGGTAAGGTAATAATTTTAATGTTAGGTTTAGAATTAGGTTTATGGTTAGGGTTAGGAGCGCCGGTTAGGGTTATGGTTAGGTTTTTGGGTTAAGGTTAGATTTAGGGTTAAGATTAGGGTTAGGGTACAGGTTAAGGTTAGTATTACGGTTAGGGAAAATAGGATTTTGAATGGGACTGAATTGTATGTCCCCACAGGGTTAGCTGCGCAAGACTGTGTGTGTGTGTGTCGGGGTATCCGGTGTCAGTGTAAGTATGTGTGAGTTTGTGGGTAGAGTCCAGTATGTCTGCATAGAGTCAGTGCAAGAGAGTTAGTTCAAAAAGGATCAATGCCGGTAGTCCAGATAGCCATTTGATGACCTATTTAGCAGTCTTGTTTAGTAGTCTTATGGCTTGGGCGTAGATGCTGTTCAGGGTCCTGTTGATTCCACACTTGGTGCACTGGTACCGCTTGCTGTGTGGTAGCAGAGAGAACTCTCTATGGCTAGGGTGTCTGGAGTGTTTGAAAATTATTGGGCCTTCCTCTGACACCGCCTGGTATAGAGGTCCTGGATGGCAGGGAGTTCGGTCCCAGTGATGTAATAGGTCAAACTCATCACCCTCTGTAGCGCCTTGCAGTTGGGTGCCTTGCAGTTGCCGTACCAAGCGGTGATGCAGACAGTCAAGATGCTCTCAATGGTGCAGCTGTAGAACTTTTTGAGGAGCTGAGGGTCCACATCAAATCTTTTCAGCCTCCTGAGGGGGAATAGGCGCTGTCGTGCCCTCTTCACAACTGTGTGGGTGTGTGTGGACCATGTTAATTCCTTAGCGATGTGGACACTGAGGAACTTGAAGCTCTCAACCCGCTCCACTACAGCACTGTAGGTAAGCCCAGCCGAGGAACCTGAAACTCTCAACCCGCTCCACTACAGCACTGTAGGTAAGCCCAGCCGAGGAACCTGAAACTCTCAACCCGCTCCACTACAGCACTGTAGGTAAGCCCAGCCGAGGAACCTGAAACTCTCAACCCGCTCCACTACAGCACTGTAGGTAAGCCCAGCCGAGGAACCTGAAACTCTCAACCCGCTCCACTACAGCACTGTAGGTAAGCCCAGCCGAGGAACCTGAAACTCTCAACCCGCTCCACTACAGCACTGTAGGTAAGCCCAGCCGAGGAACCTGAAGCTCTTCACCCTCTCCACTACAGCACTGTAGGTAAGCCCAGCCGAGGAACCTGAAACTCTCAACCCGCTCCACTACAGCACTGTAGGTAAGCCCAGCCGAGGAACCTGAAACTCTCAACCCGCTCCACTACAGCACTGTAGGTAAGCCCAGCCGAGGAACCTGAAGCTCTTCACCCTCTCCACTACAGCACTGTAGGTAAGCCCAGCTGAGGAACCTGAAGTTCTTCACTCCCTCCACTACAGCGCTGTAGGTAAGCCCAGCCGAGGAACCTGAAGCTCTCAACCCTCTCCACTACGGCACTGTAGGTAAGCCCAGCCGAGGAACCTGAAGCTCTTCACCCCCTCCACTACAGCACTGTAGGTAAGCCCAGCTGAGGAACCTGAAGCTCTTCACCCCCTCCACTACAGCACTGTAGGTAAGCCCAGCCGAGGAACCTGAAGCTCTTCACCCCCTCCACTACAGCACTGTAGGTAAGCCCAGCCGAGGAACCTGAAATTCTCAACCCGCTCCACTACAGCACTGTAGGTAAGCCCAGCCCACAAAACAGAAGTATGGGTTTCCATGATGGGTCCCTCCCTCCGGGTCCCTCCCTCCCTCCCTCCCCTTTCATTTTCATTCTCTCTCCCTCTCGTCTCACGGCCGGCGGCGGCCATCACGGTGTTAATTACAGGCCTCATCCTGGATGCCTAAACAAAGGCCCTTTGTTCTACTTCTTGTCCCCCCCTACCCGCCTCGCTTGGCAGCCTGACAAAAGATGACTTCACCGCCTCTTAAACAAAGCTCTCACACACACACACACACACATTGATAATGTGTTTGTCTGACTGTGCATGGGTCATGCTAAACGGTATATGTAATTGTGTTATTGACTGTATGTTTGTCTATCTCATGTGTAACTCTGTGTTGTTTTTGTGGCATTGCTTTGCTTCAGTTGTAAATGAGAACTTGTTCTCAACTGGCCTACCTGGTTAAATAAAGATGAAATATATATCGTTTTTAAATAAACCTTTGAGTCAATCATCTAACTAACCACAGCCGAGTCAGGCCCAGTAAGCAAACTGATGTCAAGGTAGGGTGATTCTAGAGCAGTGGAACAAAAAGTAACAGGACAGACTATTGTATTGAACAATATGCAAACGTGCTGGAGAAAGATTATTTGAAAAATACAATTCTATTGAGTAAATATTTATTGGTTTCTTTTCATTTTGATAAAAAATTAAGGTTATTTGTTGATGTAAAAATCTAAATGTACCGATTTAAAGGTTTTGTCATTAGATTTGAGATGGGGTCGAAAGCAATAGTTGAGAAAAAAATGGGATACCCAGACATTCAACCAAAAGGACAATATTTCAATATACCGTCAAATTAAATAGTAATTTACCTGGAACAGGTACTACACCATTCAGACTGTGTAACACCCCTCGCTCACCTGTGACCAAATGGCCATTGGTAAATTATCACAGCGCTACTACGGTGCTACTGAGGCCTGCACGAGTATCCATACACTCAGTCCCAACATGCACACGGATGTGAAAATGTTTTATCTGACATCTAGGTGGGTAAAAGTGTCTGTCTACCTGACTGTCTGTCAGAGACTGATTCATCTGTAGGAATGTTTCCGTGGTGACATTCAACTAACGCAAGTGGTATACCTATTGAGAGAGCTGGAGAGAGACCTGCGTCCAGTGTGTCTGTGTTTGCGTACGTATGTACACGCGTGTGCGTGAATACTTTTAAGTGTTTAAGTGCAAGACTGTGAATACAGACAGACAGACTGACAGTGTGTCATTGTAAAAAGTAAAAGAGAGTGACATCCAATGAAAGACTGTTTAAAGTCAGAGCTGCCAAGGCTTTATGTCTGACATTTATCTTGTTAGTGATACATCAAGTTCACTTCATGGCTGTCATAAAAATGGATGAGAATGTAAATGGGCACCTGACCCATTCGTCTTGTTTAACGTGCTCGTCATCCACAGTGATAGTTACACTTCACTCTTTTATCAAGGATTCACTGTTGATGGTAAAGTGTTTTGCATACTAATATATATGCTAAACTAGGTACTGAAGTGGGGGACATTGAAAGTAGGGATGCTGCAGTACCATATCTGCAAGGTGCATACCACTCTGTACCATATCTGCAAGGTGCATACCACTCAGTACCATATCTGCAAGGTGCATACCACTCTGTACCATATCTGCAAGGTGCATACCACTCAGTACCATATCTGCAAGGTGCATACCACTCTGTACCATATCTGCAAGGTACATACCACTCAGTACCATATCGGCAAGGTACATACCACTCAGTACCATATCTGCAAGGTGCACACCACTCAGTACCATATCTGCAAGGTGCATACCACTCAGTACCATATCTGCAAGGTGCATACCACTCTGTACCATATCTGCAAGGTACATACCACTCAGTACCATATCTGCAAGGTGCATACCACTCAGTACCATATATGCAAGGTGCATACCACCATGTACCATATCTGCAAGGTACATACCACTCAGTACCATATCCGCAAGGTGCATACCACTCTGTACCATATCCGCAAGGTGCATACCACTCTGTACCATATCTGCAAGGTGCATACCACTCAGTACCATATCTGCGATGTGCATACCACTCTGTACCATATCTGCAAGGTGCATACCACTCAGTACCATATCTGCAAGGTGCATACCACTCCGTACCATATCTGCAAGGTGCATACCACTCTGTACCATATCTGTAAGGTGCATACCACTCTGTACCATATCTGCAAGGTACCTACCACTCTGTACCATATCTGCAAGGTGCATACCACTCAGTACCATATCTGCAAGGTGCATACCACTCAGTACCATATCTGCAAGGTACATACCACTCAGTACCATATCTGCAAGGTGCACACCACTCAGTACCATATCTGCAAGGTGCATACCACTCAGTGCCATATCTGCAAGGTGCATACCACTCAGTACCATATCTGCAAGGTGCATACCACTCAGTACCATATATGCAAGGTGCATACCACCATGTACCATATCTGCAAGGTACATACCACTCAGTACCATATCTGCAAGGTGCATACCACTCTGTACCATATCTGCAAGGTGCATACCACTCAGTACCATATCTGCAATGTGCATACCACTCTGTACCATATCTGCAAGGTGCATACCACGCAGTACCATATCTGCAAGGTGCATACCACTCAGTACCATATCTGCAAGGTGCATACCACTCCATACCATATCTGCAAGGTGCATACCACTCTGTACCATATCTGCAAGGTACCTACCACTCTGTACCATATCTGCAAGGTGCATACCACTCAGTACCATATCTGCAAGGTGCATACCACTCAGTACCATATCTGCAAGGTACATACCACTCAGTACCATATCTGCAAGGTGCACACCACTCAGTACCATATCTGCAAGGTGCATACCACTCAGTGCCATATCTGCAAGGTGTATACCACTCAGTACCATATCTGCAAGGTGCATACCACTCAGTACCATATCTGCAAGGTGCATACCACTCAGTGCCATATCTGCAAGGTGCATAGCACTCAGTACCATATATGCAAGGTGCATACCACTCAGTACCATATATGCAAGGTGCATACCACTCAGTACCATATCTGCAAGGTGCATACCACTCAGTACCATATCTGCAAGGTGTATACCACTCAGTACCATATCTGCAAGGTGCATACCACTCAGTACCATATCTGCAAGGTACATACCACTCAGTACCATATCTGCAAGGTGTATACCACTCAGTACCATATCTGCAAGGTGCATACCACTCAGTACCATATATGCAAGGTGCATACCACTCAGTACCATATATGCAAGGTGCATACCACTCAGTACCATATCTGCAAGGTGCATACCACTCAGTACCATATCTGCAAGGTGCATACCACTCAGTACCATATCTGCAAGGTGTATACCACTCAGTACCATATATGCAAGGTGCGTACCACTCTGTACCATATCTGCAAGGTGCATACCACTCAGTACCATATCTGCAAGGTGCATACCACTCTGTACCATATCTGCAAGGTGCATACCACTCAGTACCATATCTGCAAGGTGCATACCACTCAGTACCATATCTGCAAGGTGCATACCACTCTGTACCATATCTGCAAGGTACATACCACTCAGTACCATATCTGCAAGGTACATACCACTCAGTACCATATCTGCAATGTGCATACCACTCTGTACCATATCTGCAAGGTGCATACCACGCAGTACCATATCTGCAAGGTGCATACCACTCAGTACCATATCTGCAAGGTGCATACCACTCCGTACCATATCTGCAAGGTGCATACCACTCTGTACCATATCTGCAAGGTACCTACCACTCTGTACCATATCTGCAAGGTGCATACCACTCAGTACCATATCTGCAAGGTGCATACCACTCAGTACCATATCTGCAAGGTACATACCACTCAGTACCATATCTGCAAGGTGCATACCACTCAGTACCATATCTGCAAGGTGCATACCACTCAGTGCCATATCTGCAAGGTGTATACCACTCAGTACCATATCTGCAAGGTGCATACCACTCAGTACCATATCTAGGTGCAAGGTACCATATATGCACTCAGTACCATATATGCAAGGTGCATACCACTCAGTACCATATCTGCAAGGTGCATACCACTCAGTACCATATCTGCAAGGTGCATACCACTCAGTACCATATCTGCAAGGTGCATACCACTCAGTACCATATCTGCAAGGTACATACCACTCAGTACCATATCTGCAAGGTGCATACCACTCAGTACCATATCTGCAAGGTGCATACCACTCAGTACCATATATGCAAGGTGCATACCCACTCAGTACCATATATGCAAGGTGCATACCACTCAGTACCATATCTGCAAGGTGCATACCACTCAGTACCATATCTGCAAGGTGTATACCACTCAGTACCATATCTGCAAGGTGCATACCACTCAGTACCATATCTGCAAGGTGCATACCACCCAGTGCCATATCTGCAAGGTGTATACCACTCAGTACCATATATGCAAGGTGCGTACCACTCTGTACCATATCTGCAAGGTGCATACCACTCAGTACCATATCTGCAAGGTGCATACCACTCTGTACCATATCTGCAAGGTGCATACCACTCAGTACCATATCTGCAAGGTGCATACCACTCAGTACCATATCTGCAAGGTGCATACCACTCTGTACCATATCTGCAAGGTACATACCACTCAGTACCATATCGGCAAGGTACATACCACTCAGTACCATATCTGCAAGGTGCACACCACTCAGTACCATATCTGCAAGGTGCATACCACTCAGTACCATATCTGCAAGGTGCATACCACTCTGTACCATATCTGCAAGGTACATACCACTCAGTACCATATCTGCAAGGTGCATACCACTCAGTACCATATATGCAAGGTGCATACCACCATGTACCATATCTGCAAGGTACATACCACTCAGTACCATATCCGCAAGGTGCATACCACTCTGTACCATATCCGCAAGGTGCATACCACTCTGTACCATATCTGCAAGGTGCATACCACTCAGTACCATATCTGCGATGTGCATACCACTCTGTACCATATCTGCAAGGTGCATACCACTCAGTACCATATCTGCAAGGTGCATACCACTCCGTACCATATCTGCAAGGTGCATACCACTCTGTACCATATCTGTAAGGTGCATACCACTCTGTACCATATCTGCAAGGTACCTACCACTCTGTACCATATCTGCAAGGTGCATACCACTCAGTACCATATCTGCAAGGTGCATACCACTCAGTACCATATCTGCAAGGTGCACACCACTCAGTACCATATCTGCAAGGTGCACACCACTCAGTACCATATCTGCAAGGTGCATACCACTCAGTACCATATCTGCAAGGTGCATACCACTCAGTACCATATCTGCAAGGTGCATACCACTCAGTACCATATATGCAAGGTGCATACCACCATGTACCATATCTGCAAGGTACATACCACTCAGTACCATATCTGCAAGGTGCATACCACTCTGTACCATATCTGCAAGGTGCATACCACTCAGTACCATATCTGCAATGTGCATACCACTCTGTACCATATCTGCAAGGTGCATACCACGCAGTACCATATCTGCAAGGTGCATACCACTCAGTACCATATCTGCAAGGTGCATACCACTCCGTACCATATCTGCAAGGTGCATACCACTCTGTACCATATCTGCAAGGTACCTACCACTCTGTACCATATCTGCAAGGTGCATACCACTCAGTACCATATCTGCAAGGTGCATACCACTCAGTACCATATCTGCAAGGTACATACCACTCAGTACCATATCTGCAAGGTGCACACCAATCAGTACCATATCTGCAAGGTGCATACCACTCAGTGCCATATCTGCAAGGTGTATACCACTCAGTACCATATCTGCAAGGTGCATACCACTCAGTACCATATCTGCAAGGTGCATACCACTCAGTGCCATATCTGCAAGGTGCATAGCACTCAGTACCATATATGCAAGGTGCATACCACTCAGTACCATATATGCAAGGTGCATACCACTCAGTACCATATCTGCAAGGTGCATACCACTCAGTACCATATCTGCAAGGTGTATACCACTCAGTACCATATCTGCAAGGTGCATACCACTCAGTACCATATCTGCAAGGTACATACCACTCAGTACCATATCTGCAAGGTGTATACCACTCAGTACCATATCTGCAAGGTGCATACCACTCAGTACCATATATGCAAGGTGCATACCACTCAGTACCATATATGCAAGGTGCATACCACTCAGTACCATATCTGCAAGGTGCATACCACTCAGTACCATATCTGCAAGGTGTATACCACTCAGTACCATATCTGCAAGGTGCATACCACTCAGTACCATATCTGCAAGGTGCATACCACCCAGTGCCATATCTGCAAGGTGTATACCACTCAGTACCATATATGCAAGGTGCGTACCACTCTGTACCATATCTGCAAGGTGCATACCACTCAGTACCATATCTGCAAGGTGCATACCACTCTGTACCATATCTGCAAGGTGCATACCACTCAGTACCATATCTGCAAGGTGCATACCACTCAGTACCATATCTGCAAGGTGCATACCACTCTGTACCATATCTGCAAGGTGCATACCACTCAGTACCATATCTGCAAGGTGCATACCACGCAGAAATGTTGTTGTTGTGGGACAGCTGGGATATTCGTGCGTGAAAAGTTTGCAAAAGTCAGGAGTCAAATCATTTCCTTTTTGTCACACTATTTTGACATTGATTTATTTGAGGATACAGTATACCCTCTCACACAAGCTCTGGTCATTTACAGAACAGTTCAGTCTGCTGATGTAAAAAGGGATTTATAAATTATTTATAAATTATTTGATGATTCAATTGAATGGAATCTTTGTTGTGGCATTTGTACGTTTAATGTTTATTCTGGTCTTTGTTTCCTTTTAAAAATAGGATCAATCTTAGAGTTTTTTAAAGGCAAAGGTCCATGTAAGTGACTTTTTTTTGTCTCCTCCCTTTAGACGAAAGTCTATTTCACAACCCATCAAGCCCTCAGAGCAGTAGAATTAAATCTGTGTCACTATAACTCAATATTCCTACTGGACAGAGTGAGGGGTGAGTGAATAAAAGTTCTGATTTTTCCCTAGCTACTGCAGTAGCACGCACGCACGCACACCCTCCATCCACAAGGCAGTACTACAATACAGTGAGGTGGTTTATGCAGCCTGTCAGTCTGTGGGCGTGAGTGATGAAGTCATGATTAATACAGGAGATGTTGGGTACTGTAAATCCTCACAGCCGCACAAATAAACCAAGGGAGTTTCTACCGATGATTAAATGGACATTTCACAGTTGATTGAGCATGCAAAAAGTCACCCATTTCCCTCTTACTCTGTAAACAACGACGAGACCCCTTTCCACTGTGAGGTATATGCTGGTCGTTGTGGGTTTATATGCACACATAGGCCCTTGAAGACGAATGAGTGCTTCAATTTATAAAACCGCTGGGATCTCCTGATTAGGTAATTTATATGGGGGACAGGTTTATAACTGCTAACTTGCCGTCATGTCCCGCAACACTTAATCCTGAAATCCGGCTGTAAAAGCAGACAGTAAATTCTAGATTTTTCTGTCACTGTCAACCAGGGCCCATAACCTGAGATCTGATTTTCAATAAATCCTTTTAATCCCTTTTATGAAACAGAAGGCAATCACATGAGAGGAGAGACTCCACTCTGTGTTACAGCCACATGTTGTTTCAGCCTGCAGACAGCCTCACAGGGCTTTGTGGAGCTAAAGGTCTTACAAGGAACACGTACGGAGTAAAGCGTTTCGTAACTTACAGAGTAACGCGTTCGTAACGTAAGGAGTAACGCATTCGTAACATACGGAGTAAAGAGTTTCGTAACTTACAGAGTAACGCGTTCTTAACGTAAGGAGAAACGCTTTTCTAACGCGTTCGTAACATATGGAGTAAAGAATTTCGTAACGTACAGAGTAACGCATTCGTAACGCGTTCGTAAAGTAAGGAGTAACACATTCGTAACGTACGGAGTAACGCATTCGTAACGTACGGAGCAACACATTTGTAACGTACGGAGTAACACGTCCGTAACGTACAGAGTAACATGTTTGTAATGTACAGAGTAACGCGTTCGTAACGTACAGAGTAACATGTTTGTAACGTACGGAGTAACGCGTTCGTAACGTACAGAGTAACATGTTTGTAACGTACAGAGTAACGTGTTTGTAACGTACAGAGTAACGTGTTTGTAACGTACAGAGTAACGTGTTTGTAACGTACAGAGTAACGTGTTTGTAACGTATGAAGTAACATGTTTGTAACATACAGAGTAACGTGTTTGTAACATACAGAGTAACGTGTTTGTAACGTACAGAGTAACATGTTTGTAACGTATGAAGTAACATGTTTGTAACGTACGGAGTAACGCATTCGTAATGTACGAAGTAACGTGTTTGTAGCGTACAGAGTAACGTGTTTGTAACATACGAAGTAACATGTTTGTAACGTATGAAGTAACATGTTTGTAACATACGAAGTATAACGTAAGTAACATGTTTGTAACGTACGGAGTAACGTGTTTGTAACGTACAGAGTAACATGTTTGTAACGTATGAAGTAACATGTTTGTAACATACGAAGTAACATGTTTGTAACGTATGAAGTAACATGTTTGTAACATACGAAGTAACATATGAAGTAACGTGTTTGTAACGTACGGAGTAACGTGTTTGTAACGTACAGAGTAACGTGTTTGTAACGTACAGAGTAACGTGTTTGTAACGTATAAAGTAACATGCTTGTAACGTACAGAGTAACGTGTTTGTAACGTACAGAGTAACATGTTTGTAACGTATGAAGTAACATGTTTGTAACGTATGAAGTAACGTGTTTGTAACGTATGAAGTAACATGTTTGTAACGTACAGAGTAACATGTTTGTAACGTATGAAGTAACGTGTTTGTAACGTATGAAGTAACATGTTTGTAACGTACAGAGTAACATGTTTGTAACGTATGAAGTAACATGTTTGTAACGTATGAAGTAACATGTTTGTAACGTATGAAGTAACGTGTTTGTAACGTACAGAGTAACATGTTTGTAACGTATGAAGTAAACGTGTTTGTAACGTACAGAGTAACGTGTTTGTAACGTATGAAGTAACGTGTTTGTAACGTATGAAGTAACGTGTTTGTAACGTACGGAGTAACATGTTTGGAACGTACAGAGTAACATGTTTGTAACGTATGAAGTAACGTGTTTGTAACGTACAGAGTAACGCGTTCGTAACGTACGGAGTAACGCGTTTCGTAACTTACAGAGTAACGCGTTCGTAACGTAAGGAGAAACGCGTTTCTAACGCGTTCGTAACATATGGAGTAAAGAATTTCGTAACGTACAGAGTAACGCATTCGTAATGCGTTTCGTAACGTAAGGAGTAACGCATTCGTAACGTACGGAGTAACGCATTTGTAACGTACGGAATAACGCATTTGTAACACGTACGGAGATGTTAACGCGTTCAAAGTAACGTAACGAAGTAACATGTTTGTAACGTACAGAGTAACATGTTTGTAACGTAACGTGTTTGTAACAAAGTAACGTGTTTGTAACGTACAGAGTAACATGTTTGTAACGTACAGAGTAACATGTTTGTAACTTATGAAGTAACATGTTTGTAACGTAACAGAGTAACATGTTTGTAACGTATGACGGAGTAACATGTTTGTAACGTAACGGAGTAACATGTTTGTACGTACGGAGTAACGTACAGAGTAACATGTTTGTAACGTATGAAGTAACATGTTTGTAACGTACGGAGTAACATGTTTGTAACGTATGAAGTAACGTGTTTGTAACGTATGAAGTAACGTGTTTGTAACGTACGGAGTAACATGTTTGTAACGTACAGAGTAACATGTTTGTAACGTATGAAGTAACGTGTTTGTAACGTACAGAGTAACGCGTTCGTAACGTACGGAGTAACGCGTTTCGTAACTTACAGAGTAACGCGTTCGTAACGTAAGGAGAAACGCGTTCGTAGCGTACGAAGTAACATGTTTGTAACGTACAGAGTAACATGTTTGTAACGTACGAAGTAACGTGTTTGTAACGTACAGAGTAACGTGTTTGTAACGTACAGAGTAACGTTTTTGTAACGTACAGAGTAACGCGTTTGTAACTTATGAAGTAACATGTTTGTAACGTACAGAGTAACATGTTTGTAACGTACGGAGTAACATGTTTGTAACGTACAGAGTAACATGTTTGTAACGTATGAAGTAAACGTGTTTGTAACGTACAGAGTAACGTGTTTGTAATGTATGAAGTAACGTGTTTGTAACGTTAACGTAACGTAACGGAGTAACGCAGAGTAATGTGTTTGTAATTGAAGTAACATACGGTAATGTGTTTGTAACGTAACATGTTTGTAACGTACAGGTAACATGTTTGTAACGAGTAACATGTTTGTAACGTACGGATGTTTGTAACGTATGAAGTAACGTGTTTGTAAGCGTGAAGTAACATGTTTGTAATGTATAACATATTTGTAACGTATGAAGTAACATGTTTGTAACGTACAGAGTAACATGTTTGTAACGTACAAAGTAACGTGTTTGTAACGTACAGAGTAACGTGTTTGTAACGTACAGAGTAACGTTTTGTAACGTACGAGTAAGTAACAGAGTAACATGTTTGTAACTTATGAAGTAACATGTTTGTAACGTACAGAGTAACATATTTGTAACGTACGGAGTAACATGTTTGTAACGTACAGAGTAACATGTTTGTAACGTATGAAGTAAACGTGTTTGTAACGTACAGAGTAACGTGTTTGTAATGTATGAAGTAACGTGTTTGTAACGTACAGAGTAACGTGTTTGTAACGTATAAAGTAACATGTTTGTAACGTACAGAGTAACGTGTTTGTAACGTACAGAGTAACATGTTTGTAACGTATGAAGTAACATGTTTGTAACGTATGAAGTAACGTGTTTGTAACGTATGAAGTAACATGTTTGTAACGTACAGAGTAACATGTTTGTAACGTATGAAGTAACGTGTTTGTAACGTATGAAGTAACATGTTTGTAACGTACAGAGTAACATGTTTGTAACGTATGAAGTAACATGTTTGTAACGTATGAAGTAACATGTTTGTAACGTATGAAGTAACGTGTTTGTAACGTACAGAGTAACATGTTTGTAACGTATGAAGTAAACGTGTTTGTAACGTACAGAGTAACGTGTTTGTAACGTATGAAGTAACGTGTTTGTAACGTATGAAGTAACGTGTTTGTAACGTACGGAGTAACATGTTTGGAACGTACAGAGTAACATGTTTGTAACGTATGAAGTAACGTGTTTGTAACGTACAGAGTAACGCGTTCGTAACGTACGGAGTAACGCGTTTCGTAACTTACAGAGTAACGCGTTCGTAACGTAAGGAGAAACGCGTTTCTAACGCGTTCGTAACATATGGAGTAAAGAATTTCGTAACGTACAGAGTAACGCATTCGTAATGCGTTTCGTAACGTAAGGAGTAACGCATTCGTAACGTACGGAGTAACGCATTTGTAACGTACGGAGTAACGCATTTGTAACGTACGGAGTAACGCGTTCGTAACGTACGAAGTAACATGTTTGTAACGTACAGAGTAACATGTTTGTAACGTACAAAGTAACGTGTTTGTAACGTACAGAGTAACGTGTTTGTAACGTACAGAGTAACGCGTTTGTAACTTATGAAGTAACATGTTTGTAACGTACAGAGTAACATGTTTGTAACGTACGGAGTAACATGTTTGTAACGTACGGAGTAACATGTTTGTAACGTACAGAGTAACATGTTTGTAACGTATGAAGTAACATGTTTGTAACGTACGGAGTAACATGTTTGTAACATACGAAGTTACATGTTTGTAACGTATGAAGTAACGTGTTTGTAACGTACGGAGTAACGTGTTTGTAACGTACAGAGTAACGTGTTTGTAATGTATGAAGTAACATGTTTGTAACGTACAGAGTAACGTGTTTGTAACGTATGAAGTAGCGTGTTTGTAACATACGAAGTAGCGTGGTTGTAACGTACGAAGTAGCGTGTTTGTAACATACGAAGTAGCGTGTTTGTAACATAAGAAGTAGCGTGTTTGTAACGTATGAAGTAATGTGTTTGTAACATATGAAGTAACGTGTTTGTAACATATGAAGTAACGTGTTTGTAACATATGAAGTAACGTGTTTGTAACGTATGAAGTAACGTGTTTGTAACGTACGAAGTAGCGTGTTTGTAACGTACGAAGTAGCGTGTTTGTAACGTACAAAGTAGCGTGTTTGTAACGTATGAAGTCATTTGTTCGTAATGTATGATGTCACGTGTTTGTAATGTATAGAGTGAGGCGTTCGTAACATATCGGCTCCAGAGTGGTGCTGCGGTCTAAGGCACTGCATCTCAGTGCAAGAGGTATCACTACTGTCCCTGGTTCAAATCCAGGCTGTATCACATCCGGCTGTGATTTGGAGTCCCATAGGGTGGTAAAACAATTGGCCCAGCGTTGTCCGGGTTTGGCCGGAGTAGGCCGTCATTGTAAATAAGAATTTGTTCTTAACTGGCTTGCCAAGTTAAATAAAAATAAATAAACAAAAATAAAATAAATGATATAATGTGTTCGTAACGTATGAAGGAACGTGTTTATAACGTGAAGGAGTGTTTTACACACACACACTGACAAATTAGTGAAATCAGTGGCACTACAATATTTGTTTTTTGACAACATACCGTATGTGAATGAACCTGAGATGAAACAACAGAAAAAGTGAAATGTCAATCCTCTCTGTGATATCTTATTTTCAGACATACTCACATGGTGGACAGTCGATCCCGTTACATTGGTTTGCATACCATTAACCATGTACTACAGCCGTTGGCTGCCACCTCTAATAAGAGGGCAGGGAAAGGTTATCATGGGAGGTGTAATTTAGCTGTCAGAGGCTGTGTTTTATGGTGACATGCCCGGTGACAGAGGACACATGAGATTGGCTTCAGATTAAAGCAGAGGGTTTTACATATTACAAAGGAGAGATAATAGCAGCAGTGTTTTGTCCCACTTAGATTTGCACTTGATTTAGGTCATACATCAACTGGCTCTGTCACTTCATACAAGCAGAACCATAACTATGCAGACTGAAGGTCAATTCTTACCATGTAGGATGTTTGACATTAGGTAAACAATGAAGAAAGATTTATTTGGATGGTTTCAAGCCAATGGCTTCAACTCCAAAGATGTTGGTTGAAATTTCAAGTTTGAGTTTAGTGGTATGTTTCATGTGTACAGTAGGTAATAGGTATATATAGATATAGGAGCCCTGTAAGTCATGACTAAGGTCTGAACTAGTTTGGCTGATTAGGTGCACCCTTCTTACTGTAGGTAGGCTATAGACTGAGTTTCATACAGGATACAATATACAGGGATAGAACCCACTGCCAACAACTGTCTAAAATATCAAGCATACAAGGCTTTACCTGTTCATCATTTTCCTCCTCTCTACCTCACACCAGCTCTAAGTATATTACCCATAGGGTTAAGTATTTTTATTTGACCTTTCCAGGCATACAGCAGGTAACCCCTGTAGCTATCAGAAACTCCTGTTCTAGCCCAGTAGTGTGTGGTGGTTTGTGTCATATAAAGACAAACTGGTTTGTAGTAGATGTGTGTTATTAACAAGTTGTCTGTTAGTGGTCCCTGGTCCAGCACCCCATTAAGACTGCTTGTAAATGGCAGTCTCTTATGAGAAGAAAAAAAATCTCCTCATTGGCTTGAGTTTCAATGAAAGGGGATACAGTTAGCCTCCATAAATATAGCCCCGGGAACCACCGCTAAGCATGTGATATGCAAACTGCACACTGCTGTGGAGAGAAACCAGGCTTTCCTCCGAAGAGACTAATTCAACAGCGAAAAGCTTCCAATGTATGGAAATTGGATCTATAGTAGTTAGGTTCGACCACTGTTGGAGTTATCATGATCAACACACCACATAGAATAAGAGAACTGTGAAGAAATATGTGTTTAGACAAGAGTTGATATGTGAAGAACAAGGAGTGGTTGTGAACATGGATATTTTAAAAAACATGACACACAAAAACAGATCTCTCCAACTTAATCGAAGCAAAGACAAATGACTGGTGTGTCAGAGAACCTTCCACTGTGTGCTTATTTAAACAAGATGGGTATGTTATTATTATTATATTATTATGTTATATGACAGGCACATGCTAGTGGTGTGAGAAGAGTAGAATGTGTGAACAGGTTTCGCATGTAAAATGTATAAAGTACGGGAACACAAAACCAGAGGACGTGTCAGGGAGACCGACTGCGAGGCAGAAAACAAATGAGATTATTGGTCACATGATGTGCTTTCATCTGGACCTCCTATTTGTATTATTATTCTGCTCACATGAGAGACAGAGATGCACTGCAATGGCTTTGCGTCACAACCATATACCTTATATTGCTGCTCAATATTAGGATGATGATGGACATAACACCATGAGACACTGATCATTGTTCATATATCTATCAGGGAAGCCAAAGACCTCCGGATTTCTCCTTTGATCAAGAGACCCCACTTAAACTGGCCTGTATCCTGCCTGGTAGTCACTGCTATCAATGTTACAACGGATAGCTCTTCAAAAAGACATGCCCAGAATTAGGCATTGGTGTTGAATTGTAAGTGTCCATAGACAGGCTGGTTGTTCAGCAACTATAGGGCAAAACAGAAGGGGTTAGCTTAGTGGTGAAGGCCATGAAAGTCTCAATAACATTTGGATGGTGACTTACTAACTTGTCTAGAGACTGGTTAGTTGTTCAGCCACAAAACCAATTTGTGCGCAACTATAGTGCAAAACAGACGGAGTTAGATTGTTAGCAACATGTAAACTATATTTAGTCGCCAATGTTTATTGAACACATAAATACATTTGCACAATGAGCACTTGTTGTCTCTGAAATACATCCTTACAGTTGTTGGCTATCTAGCTAGCGAATTTTAACCATATTAGCAATGACATGAAATCAGTCAAAACACCTCAAAACAAGACATGGTATCAAGAACAAGATGAAACTAGCTGAAAGGATTCACTTAAGATTCCCCACATGGCAGCTTCGTGTCATTGTTGCTAGCTGTCTGGCCACCCAGAATCACAGCAACTCACAGACTTCTGCCCTATTGAAGCGTGCACATTGTTTTCGTGACATTGTTAGCTAACCCATCTAGGAAGTTGAAGAAATGCCTGAAAAGAAGTGCAATACCCTATCAGCGTCATTGTGGTGTGTGATACTGCCTCTTTCCTCAAATGTAACAAATCTAAATGTGAAAGCCTCACGTTGACAACACACTGGCAGTACAGCACTTTACCATGAGGTTCTATAGCTATGACAGAGCACAGGGCTAGAATTAACGATTACAGCTTTGAAGTTCACAGATTCCAAAGCCCATTTTGCATCCTGCCATCGAACTTCCTTGTCAACCCCACGTTCGCTTTCAGCTGTCACATCTATTATCCCGTGAAGGTAACGAGAACAAGGAAATATTATTTATCGTCCCCAACAATCTGGCTAAAAGCATGCAGGCACTCAACCTGTCGAAGCGTTTGATTGAACCTCTTTGATAAGAGAACTGGGCTAAGCACGCAGAAGCAACCCTTACTGCTTTCAGCTGTCTACAGAGAACAAATACCATGATAACTAATGACATTCAGTCATAGAACTCAATGCAATCAACCGTGGGATGAGAATAAGATGTGGTAAGTGGAGTTGCATTCATCAGATGAATGAGTGGGACATTTCTTATCGTCTCTGGTCATATCAACAGGTGTTCCACACAGTCAACAGTGCTTTGATTAATCGGCAGTATATCTGATACCTACTGTTCTAAAGGCTGTATTCTATATCTGACGGCCGGCCAGAGATGTTAAATATTAGCCCAGAATAATATCTCACAGCACAACAATGCCTTTTGATTGGTGGTATCTGTGAAATGAAGTTTAAAGGTCTTGGTAAATATATAATATAATAGCTGCATGTTTACTGACCACAGAGTGGAGTGCCGAGTACGGACCGTGTTTCTCTTTGAACTGGCATTTAGACTGACAAAAACAAACATTTGGTGAAAACAGCTCCTTTTATATTTTGAATGGGTTTTCCTCGTGAACACTGAAGGTAAATCATGCATCAAATATTAAAACATATATATTTTTTCCGCACACGCCACTTAAGGTGAAGCTGGTTACCTTTGGAGATCTGCACGAATGAAAGTGTACACACGTGCAGACACACACATTTAAGATGGATGCGCGCGCACACACACACACACACACACACACACATGTTCTCTCTCTCAGGGCTCTTCTGTACTGGCATGTGTACTCTTTCATGGACTGGGTTTGTTGTGAAATATTGAGCAGTTTATTAATCAGTCCAGAGGCCCTAGCTGCTATGTATCTCCACCCTAGGCCTGTGGAACATTTTAAAAGCATGCAGTCCCATACAACAACCATTAAAAGCCCAGAGACCCATATCACTGTAAATTATTTAGCTGAAAGAGGCCCATAAATCACCATGTGTGTACTTGTACTGAACATGGTATATGCTGGGGTGAAAAATACATTCAGAGAGGCCATTTACACTTGGTGCTGAAAGCAAGGCATTTAACATTCAATCCCTCCACTACACTGTACAGTACAGTTCACTCATGGCTACTTTATCGAGACTGATTATGAATGATCCATTTAGGGAATTTTGTACAATGGAGGCAGAGAATCAGTCTACTGGAAGCAGCAGCGGTGGATGGAAATCAATGTCACTCCACATTGTGGAGGGGCAGGACCGAGTTGGGGAAACCCTGTCAATGAGAGTTATTCCTGAATCCTGTCTTCAGCTTCTGTTCTTCAGCGTCAGCGTGTCGACACACACTTCTATTTGACTGAAAGAAGTTCCCCCTAGCCTGATGGAAATGTGATACCTGTTAAATACTGGATATCTTTTCATGTTCACGTCTCACGTTCATGTCACAGCAAATGTCCAAGTCATAACATCACACACATTATCTCATCGGTCAAAATGCGATTGTTGTAATATATCTCACATGACCTCTTCACTTGTCTTCAACGTTAATGACAGTGTGTGTGTGTGTGTGTGTGTGTGTGTGTGTGTGTGTGTGTGTGTGTGTGTGTGTGTGTGTGTGTGTGTGTGTGTGTGTGTGTGTGTGTGTGTGTGTGTGTGTGTGTGTGTGTGTGTGTGTGTGTGTGTGTGTGTGTAATAGTTTATGATACTATATACTACATTCAATCCAACTCCATTTAATTGAAGTCATGTGTCACTGTGTCTCGGCTGCAAGAGATACACACTGATCTACATGCTGTTGTCCATAGGGGGAGCCGTTGAGTTCACCTCAGAGCCCTGCCACCAGATTGGCCTTCATCAAACACTAACTACAACCCATAACACAAAAATGGCCACACTGACATAACCTTCCACCTATACCATGCATTTAGGTGGATTTTCAATTCATTGCTGTAGCAACATGGAACTATACACATACAATGTTTGGGGCGGCAGGGTAGCCTAGTGGTTAGAGCGTTGGACTAGTAACCGGAAGGTTGCAAGTTCAAACCCCCGAGCCGACTAGAACTAACCAGAAGGGATGGCTAGACAAATCTGTCGTTCTGCCCCTGAACAGGCAGTTAACCTGCTGTTCCTAGGACGTCATTGAAAATAAGAATTTGTTCTTTAACTGATTTGCCTGGTAAAATAAATGTTAAAAATCATTCCAATCAAATCATTGGTTTATGTATTCTTATCTTATAAAACAGCTTTGCAAAAACATTCTAGTTACCATAGCAACTACAGGTCATTACAGCAACTTACCTAAGATGACGACAGTGATGACATCTCCCGCTGTGCCGAGTCGCTCTGGACCTGTTAGTCTAAATGCCTTACTCTGGTCCGGTCTCACTTCATCAAATGTTTACTGTGTCCACAGCCACGGACAATAACAGCTCACAGCCAGACAGTGGAGAGCATCTGGTGTGAAGGGCTGGCTGGCTGACTAACTGAAGGGTTGTACACTACAGAGGGATGGATAACAACACTACTTCTGTGGGAGGTCATGGTACATTGACATGGGTGGAGCTGCACTTCCTTAGAACAGATAGTTTCCACTGAGAAAAAGAAAGAAAGGGAGAGAGAGAGAGAGAAAGAGAAAGAGACAGAGAGAGAGACCTTTGGTCAACTCACATTCTGAGATCCATTGCTTTGGGCTCTTCGTGTGCAGGAATTACTAGAGCCCGGTGATCACCAGATGAGCCAGTGCCATGGGGGCGACAGACATCTCACTGTCAGATCTGTGGAGGCTTCGGGGGGGACAGGTGTTTGCCCACTGAGCTGTGACAGTAAACCCACAATGTGGCCTGTGACATCCAGATGTGCCACAGGAGCTGGAGGAAGAAGAAACATTTTATAAAAATAATAGCAATAACAACAATAATAATAACTGTAAAATAGGGGTAGGGTTGTAATGAATCGAAGAACCATGAATGTAATAAGAAACCTTAGGTGCTGGCTTAAGACCGGTAGAAACTACTACACAATGTCCAGTCAGAACAAGGATGAGGCGGATGTCCAGGCTAAGGGGAGTTTAATGGATGCACGCACAATTAAATATCAGACATCCAGGGATTCAGTCCACAGGAGGAAACTTCAGCAGGAGGGTAAACTGTGGAAGTACTCATCAGGATGGGGAAAGCACGTTTCTGGCCACACAGTGTGCTGGGGTCATAGACTAACTGACACTGAAGTCCCGGGAATCAAGGCCACTGATAGGCGGAACGAGATGTGGTGATAAGTATTTGGTGTGACCTTACCAATAAGACACTAACAAAAGTGGGGGTCTTCTGAAAGGGAGACTAAGCTGCCCGACTAGAACTAACCAGAAGGGATGGCTAGAATCAGCTGACTGAAGCTACCCGACTAGAACTAACCAGAAGGGATGGCTAGAATCAGCTGACTGAAGCTGCCCTACTGGAACTAACCAGAAGGGATGGCTAGAATCAGCTGACTGAAGCTGCCCGACTAGAACTAACCAGAAGGGATGGCTAGAATCAGCTGACTGAAGCTGCCCGACTAGAACTAACCAGAAGGGATGGCTAGAATCAGCTGCCTGAAGCTGCCCGACTAGAACTAACCAGAAGGGATGGCTAGAATCAGCTGACTGAAGCTGCCCGACTAGAACTAACCAGAAGGGATGGCTAGAATCAGCTGCCTGAAGCTGCCCGACTAGAACTAACCAGAAGGGATGGCTAGAATCAGCTGACTGAAGCTGCCCGACTAGAACTAACCAGAAGGGATGGCTTGAATCAGCTAACTGAAGCTGCCCGACTAGAACTAACCAGAAGGGATGGCTAGAAACAGCTGACTGAAGCTGCCCGACTAGAACTAACCAGAAGGGATGGCTAGAATCAGCTGACTGAAGCTGCCCGACTAGAACTAACCAGAAGGGATGGCTAGAATCAGCTGACTGAAGCTGCCCGACTAGAACTAACCAGAAGGGATGGCTTGAATCAGCTAACTGAAGCTGCCCGACTAGAACTAACCAGAAGGGATGGCTAGAAACAGCTGACTGAAGCTGGCCGTTTTACAAATAACAATAATAAGAACAAAGTCAATATTCGCTCAATGTTTGATAGTCCCAAGCGTTATCTTTATCTGAACTATAGTGATTTAACTATCACAATGTGTACATCTCCAAAACACCAACCACCCTGCTAGCTGTTACTCAGTGAGGCTCGATGTAATTATTTATACATTCACCAGTAACTTTTGTCTTTCATCTATCTACTGGGGCCAAATGCAATCTCCTCAAGTATGTGTATCGCGATAAAAGTTTCTCTATTCTGTCTGGAAAATATTGCATTTACATTTAGTTCCTTTTTATATATGACAGAAACTCTATTACATTACATGGAAGCACTGGTGGAAAAAGTACTGTTATACTTGAGTAAAAGTAAAGATACCTTAATAGAAAATGACTCAAGTAAAAGTAAGTCATCCAGTAAAATCGACTTGAGTAAAAGTTTAAAGTATTTGGTTTAAAATATACTTAAGTATCAAAAGTAAAAGTACAAATCAATTAAAATTCCTTATATTAAGCAAACCAGATGGCACCAAAGGTCTTGTATTTTTAATTTACGGAAAGCAACTGGCACCTTCCAACATTCAGACTGTTACGATAAATGAGTGAGAAGGTGTGGAGTCAGGCGCAGAGAGCTAAAGATGTGGGAAAAAACACGCTTTAATGTCCCAGAAACATAACATGAACAAAAGTAGGAAAACAAATGATCAGAAATATAAACAGACAGCGTGAAACGCAAATACAAACAAAAATACACTCAAACAACAAAACAGACGAACAAGCACGAAACAGAAGCGGGCTGAACAAACTATATATAACCCTACCCAAACAACCAAACAAGAAACAGGTGATACCAATTAGACAAAACTAAAGGAACACAGAACAACGGATCGCCGATAGCTAGTAGACCGGCGAAGACGACCGCCGAGCGCCACCCGAACAAGAAGGGGAGTCACCTTCGGTAATATTCGTGACACAGACATCATTTACAAACGAAGCATGTGTGTTTAGTGAGTCCACCAGATCAGAGGCAGCAAGGGTGATCAGGGATGTTTGGTTGATGTGTTAATTGGACTATTTTCCTGCAAAGCAATCGAAATGTAACGAGTACTTTTGGGTGTCAAGAAAAATGTAAGGATTAAAAAGTACAATATTTTCATAACATATGTAGAAGTAGAAGTAAAGCAATCAAAAACATAAATAGTAAAGTACAGATACCCCAAAAAACTACTTAAGTAGTACTTTGAAATACTTTACACCACTGCATGGAAGACATCACATCCTTCCCACAACTAAACTCTTCCTCATGCAGTCAACATGTTCCTCCAAATAGGTAATTGCTTTATTGTAACGCATTACCACCTGCTAGCTTAGCATGTTATGACCTCATATTATGTGGCTACTGTATTGTCTCTCCACACACAAACATGCACCACCAACCACAACAGGAAGTAGGTCATTTTAGCTTCAATTTCACAGTTAACACTTAAATACATTAGAGCTGTAAAAGGGATGTGTAGCTTGGTATTTCCTGGGACTGTATGTATAGCTGTGTGTCTGGCCATATTTGTCTCCCAGTCAGCCCCATTAGTCTGTTTAATACCCTCTGCTCCCTCATACGGTGCTCAGACTCAGATCAATGTGTGACACATCGCAGCGTCATCGCTTACAGCCTGTGGATGAGTTGAAAAATGCCCCCATCTTCACTGCTCTTATTTCCTCTGAGAAGTCTCTATTGGAATCCATTGGAGAGTAGGGAGAAAGGAGGTGTGTGTGTGTGTGTGTGTGTGTGTGTGTGTGTGTGTGTGTGTGTGTGTGTGTGTGTGTGTGTGTGTGTGTGTGTGTGTGTGTGTGTGTGTGTGTGTGTGTGTGTGTGTGTGTGTGTGTGTGTGTGTGTGTGTGTGTCGTCTCGAAGTCTGACGTGAATGAATCGATAAAGTAATGTGTTGGCTGGTTATAGTTGAATAGGTTATATCAACTTGATAAATATGGCTCTTATAAATCACATGGCTGTTGTATATTGCTGCTCTGTTTATTATTTTGTTCATACTTGGTTCCTGCTACAGCGTTCTGGAGAGAATCAGGAAGTAGAATTTTTAGCATCAGCCCAGGCAATGGCAACTCCCATGCAGCATGTTGTGGTCAATATTACACAAATAACCCGACTTTCCTACATAAAAGTTCAATATTCTCAAATAAAACGGCATGAGATATTTTAATCACAAATACATCTAATGAGGAATTTAATGAAGAATATGTGTTACTATGAATTTGTCTGATCAGGAAAGAAAACAGTAAATCTCTTTGATACAAGATATACAGTCGAACCTTTGAAGTTTACATACACCTTAGCCAACTACATTTAATCTCAGTTTTTCACAATTCCTGACATTTAATCCTGGTAAAGATTCCCTGTTTTAGGTCAGTTAGGATCACCACTTTATTTTAAGTATGTGAAATGTCAGAATATTAGTAGAGAGAATGATTTATTTCAGCTTTTACTTCTTTCATCACATTCCCAGTGGATCAGAAGTTTACATACACTCAATTAGTATTTGGTAGCATTGCCTTTAAATTGTTTAACTTGGGTCAAACATTTTGGGTAGCCTTCCACAAGCTTCCCACAATAAGTTGGGTGAATGTGGTCCATTCCTCCTGACAGAGCTGGTGTAACTGAGTCAGGTTTGTAGGCCTCCTTGCTCGCACAAGCTTTTTCAGTTCTGCCCACAAATCTTCCATGGGATTGAGGTCAGGGCTTTGTGATGGCCACTCCAATACCTTGACTTTGTTGTCCTTAAGCTATTTTGCCACAATTTTGGAAGTAAGCTTGGGCTTACTGTCCATTTGGAAGACCCATTTGCGACCAAGCTTTAACTTCCTGACTGATGTCATTAGATGTTGCTTCAATATTATACTTGCGTACTATTGCTTGTACAGATGAACGTGGTACATTCAGGCGTTTGGAAATTGCTCCCAAGGATGAACCAGACTTGTGGAGGTCTACAAATGTTGTTTCTGAGGTCTTGGCTGATTTCTTTTGATTTTCCCATGATGTCAAGCAAAGAGGCAATGATTTTGAAGGTAGGCCTTGAAATACATTCACAGGTACACCTCAAATTGACTCAAATGATGTCAATTAGCCTATCAGAAGCTTCTAAAGCCATGACATCATTTTCTGGAATTTTTATGTAAACTTCTGACCCACTGGAATTGTGATACAGTGAATTATAAGTGAAATAATCTGTCTGTAAACAATTGTTGAAAAAATTACTTGTGTCATGCACAAAGTAGATGTCCTAACCGACTTGCCAAAACTATAGTTTGTTAACAAGAAATTTGTGGAGTGGTTGAAAAAAGAGTTATACTGACTCCAATTTAAGTGTATGTAAACTTCCGACTTCAACTGTACATGGAACTCATTCAACTTGGTAGTAGAAAGGAATGAATGTGGTGCAGATGATTGGTGCTCTGCTCCAGATTTAATAATGGCGCTTGAGGGGATGGCTGCCGTTTTATGGGGGTCCTAACCAATTGTGCTATTTTATGTGTTTTTTTCGCATTGTTTTTAACTTATTTTATACATAATGTTGCTGCTACCGTCTCTTATGACCCAAAAGGGCTTCTGGATATCATAACATCATTACTCATTTTTTCTTTAATGAGTCCAACGCGAAGGATATACTGCTTCTCCGTGACCAGGCGTGAAGACAAGACAGAAATACACGGGCGGAGATCAGGGTGCTTGATAGAATTCGTTAGCGAGTGGGTAACCCGCCTCTACCATCCGTTCTATTGGCCAACGTGCAATCACTGGAAAATAAACTGGATGATCTCAGTTCAAGACTGTCCTACCAACAGGACATAAAAAATGTAATATTTTATGTTTCAACGAGTTGTGACTGAACAACGACATGGATAATATACATTTGGCGTGGTTTTCCGTGCATCGGCAAGACATAACAGCTACGTCTGGTAAGACGAGGGGTGGGGTTGTGTGTCCATTTGTCAAAAACAGCTGGTGGGCGATATTATTAAGGAAGTCTCGAGGTATTGCTCACCTGAGGTAGAATACCTCATGATAAGCTGTAGACCACGCAATCTACCAAGAGAGTTTTCATCTATATTTTCCATAGTCGTCTATTTACCATCCCAAACCGATGCTGGCACTACGACCGCACTCAATGAGCTGTATAAGGCTACAAGCAAACAAGAAAATGCTCATCCAGAAGCGGCGCTCCTAGTGGCCGGTGACTTTAATGCAGGCAAACTTAAATCTGTTTTACCTCGTTACTACCAGCATGTCACATGTGCAACCAGAAGGAAAAAAAACTCTATACCACCTTTACTCAACACACAGATGCATACAAAGCTCTCCATTTTGCTAATTGGGGCTGAGTCACTGGCTTACTGGTGCGCTTCCATGCTGTCCCTAGGAGGGGTGTGTCACTTGAGTGGGTTGAGTCACTGACGTGGTCTTCCTGTCTGGGTTGGCGCCCACCTTGGGTTGTGCCATGGCGGAGATCTTTGTGGGCTATACTCGGCCTTGTCTCAGGATGGTAAGTTGGTGGTTGAAGATATCCCTCTAGTGGTGTGGGGGCTGTGCTTTGGCAAAGTGGGTGGGGTTATATCCTGCCTGTTTGGCCCTGTCTGGGGATATCATCGGATGGGGCCACAGGGTCTCCTGACCCCTCCTTTCTCAGCCTCCAGTATTTATGCTGCAGTAGTTTATGTGTCAGGTGGCTAGGGTCAGTCTGTTATATCTGGAGTACTTCTCTTGTCTTATCCGGTGTCCTGTGTGAATTTAAGTATGCTCGCTCTAATTCCTCTTTCTTTCTCTCTCTCTCGGAGGACCTGAGCCCAAGGACCATGCCTCAGGACTACCTGGCATGATGACTCTTTGCTGTTCCCAGTCCACCTGGCCGTGCTGCTGCCCCAGTTTCAACTGTTCTGCCTGCGGCTATGGAACCCTGACTTGTTCACCGGATGTGCTACTGGTCCCGGACCTGCTGTTTTCAACTATCTAGAGACAGCAGGAGCGGTAGAGATACTCTGAATGATCGGCTATTAAAAGCCAACTGACATTTACTCCTGAGGTGCTGACCTGTTGCACCCTCGACAACCACTGTGATTATTATTATTTGACCCTGCTGGTCATCTATGAACATCTTGGCCATGTTCTGTTATAATCTCCACCCGGCACAGCCAGAAGAGGACTGACCACCCCTCATAGCCTGGTTCCTCTCTAGGTTTCATTCTAGGTTTTGGCCTTCCTATGGAGGTTTTTCTAGCCACCGTGCTTCTACACCTGCATTGCTTGCTGTTTGGGGTTTTAGGCTGGGTTTCTGTACAGCACTTTGAGATATCAGCTGATCTAAGAAGGGCTATATAAATAAATTTGATTTGATTTGGCAAACCTGACCATAATTCTATTCTTCTGATTCCTTCTTATAAGCGAAAACTAAAGCAGGAAGTACCAGTGACTCACTCAGTACCAGTGACTCACTCAGTACGAAAGTGCTCAGATGACACGGATGCTACACTACAGGAATGTTTTGCTAGCACAGACTGGAAAATGTTCCAGGATTCATCCAATAGCATATTTATCTCTTTATCCCCGGATTCCCTCCGCAAACGGAACATTTTTTTCAGCTGGATCTTCACAACTAGCTATCGAGCTAAACCGCAATCCTGGTTGATTACTCCTGGCTAGCGTTTCCACCCACGTAGCTTGAAGCTAGCCCGGCCAGAGCTCCTGTGTTCCTAGCATACTCCTGGGCTTCTATACCCGGATCCACGACCGGTCTATCGATGTCACTGCATGAAGAGGAATAAACAGACTCACCCCATCGCGACGTCCTCCAAAGGCTAACTCTCTAGCCCTCGCTATCTCCTTGCTTGCTAATTCGGCATGCTAACTGCTAGCTTGTTTAGCCCTGGTCCGCTAACTACTACCTTGTTTACCCCGGCCTGCTAATCTGTTAGCTTGTTAGCACAGGCCTGCTAACCGTCTGCATCGCAGTGGCCCATATGTACTTTCTATCTCTTCCCGATTTTTAAAATTTGTTTATACCTGCCTCACCCAATGTGATACGGAATCGCTATTATTTTTAATTTTTAGAACACACTCAAGAACCTCCAGAAGCTAACCAGCTAACTAGCTACAAGCTATTTAGTCATTGTTAGTTTTTTAAAACCTGGATAACACTCGCCAGTCCAGCCCCCCTGCCCCATCCACCGCTGCCCCTGGACTCTGATCACTTGGCTACATAGCTGATGCACGCTGGACTGTCCATTAATCACGGTACTCCATTCTGCTTGTTTGTTTTATCTGTCGGCCCCGTTGCCTTGTCAATGCCATTTTACCTGCTGTTGTTATGCTAGCTGATTAGCTGTTGTCTCACCCACTGTTTTAGCTAGCTTTCCAAATTCAACACCTGTGATTACTGTATGCCTCGCTGTATGTCTCTCTCAAATGTCAATATGCCCTGTATACTGTTGCTCAGGTTAGTTATCATTGTTTTAGTTCACAATGGAGCCCCTAGTCCCACTCCTCATACCCCTGATACCTCCTTTGTCCCACCTCCCACATGTGCGGTGACCTCACCCATTACAACCAGCATCTCCAGAGATAAAACCTCTCTCATCATTACCCAGTGCCTGGGCTTACCTCTGCCGTACCCGCACCCCACCATACCCCTGTCTGCGCATTATGCCCTGAATATATTCTACCATGCCCAGAAACCTGCTCCTCTTATTCTCTGTCCCCAACGCTCTAGGCGACCAGTTTTGATAGCCTTTAGCCGCACCCTCATACTACTCCTTCTCTGTTCTGCGGGTGATGTGGAGGTAAACCCAGGCCCTGCATGTCCCCAGGCACCCTCATTTGTTGACTTCTGTGATCGAAAAAGCCTTGGTTTCATGCATGTCAACATCAGAAGCCTCCTCCCTAAGTTTGTTTTACTCACTGCTTTAGCACACTCTGCTAACCCTGATGTCCTTGCCATGTCTGAATCCTGGCTCAGGAAGGCCACCAAAAATTCAGAGATTTCCATACCCAACTATAACATTCTCCGTCAAGATAGAACTGCCAAAGGGGGAGGAGTTGCAGTCTACTGCAGAGATAGCCTGCAAAGTAATGTCATACTTTCCAGGTCCATACCCAAACAGTTCGAACTACTAATTCTGAAAATTACTCTCTCCAGAAATAAGTCTCTCACTGTTGCCGCCTGCTACCGACCCCCCTCAGCTCCCAGCTGTGCCCTGGACAACATTTGTGAATTGATTGCCCCCCATCTAGCTTCAGAGTTTGTTCTGTTAGGTGACCTAAACTGGGATATGCTTAACACCCCGGCAGTCCTACAATCTAAGCTCGATGCCCTCAATCTCACACAAATCATCAAGGAACCCACCAGGTACAACCCTAACTCTGTAAGCAAGGGCACACTCATAGACGTCATCCTGACCAACTGGCCCTCCAAATACACCTCCGCTGTCTTCAACCAGGATCTCAGCGACCACTGCCTCATTGCCTGTATCCGCTACGGTGCCGCAGTCAAACGACCACCCCTCATCACTGTCAAACGCTCCCTAAAACACTTCTGTGAGCAGGCCTTTCTAATCGACCTGGCCCGGGTATCCTGGAAGGACATTGACCTCATCCCGTCAGTTGAGGATACCTGGTCATTCTTTAAGAGTAACTTCCTCACCATTTTAGATAAGCATGCTCCGTTCACAAAATGCAGAACTAAGAACAGATACAGCCCTTGGTTCACTCCAGACCTGACTGCCCTCGACCAGCAGAAAAACATCCTGTGGCGGACTGCAATAGCATCGAACAGTCCCCGCGATATGCAACTGTTCAGGGAAGTCAGGAACCAATACACGCAGTCAGTCGGGAAAGCTAAGGCCAGCTTCTTCAGGCAGAAGTTTGCATCCTGTAGCTCTAACTCCAAAAAGTTCTGGGACACTGTGAAGTCCATGGAGAACAAGAGCACCTCCTCCCAGCTGCCCACTGCACTGAGCCTAGGGAACACGGTCACCACCGACAAATCCATGATTATCGAAAACTTCAACAAGCATTTCTCAACGGCTGGCCATGCCTTCCGCCTGGCTACTCCTACCTCGGCCAACAGCTCCGGCCCCCCCGCAGCTCCTCGCCCAAGCCTCTCCAGGTTCTCCTTTACCCAAATCCAGATAACAGATGTTCTGAAAGAGCTGCAAAACCTGGACCCGTATAAATCAGCTGGGCTTGACAATCTGGACCCTCTATTTCTGGAACTTTCCGCCGCCATTGTCGCAACCCCTATTACCAGCCTGTTCAACCTCTCTTTCATATCGTCTGAGATCCCCAAGGATTGGAAAGCTGCTGCAGTCATCCCCCTCTTCAAAGGGGGAGACACCCTGGACCCAAACTGTTACAGACCTATATCCATTCTGCCCTGCCTATCTAAGGTCTTCGAAAGCCAAGTCAACAAACAGGTCACTGACCATCTCGAATCCCACCGTACCTTCTCCGCTATGCAATCTGGTTTCCGAGCCGGTTACGGGTGCACCTCAGCCACACTCAAGGTACTAAACAACATCATAACCGCCATCGATAAAAGACAGTACTGTGCAGCCGTCTTCATCGACCTTGCCAAGGCTTTCGACTCTGTCAATCACCAGATTCTTATCGGCAGACTCAGTAGCCTCGGTTTTTCGGATGACTGCCTTGCCTGGTTCACCAATTACTTTGCAGACAGAGTTCAGTGTGTTAAATCGGAGGGCATGCTGTCCGGTCCTCTGGCAGTCTCTATGGGGGTGCCACAGGGTTCAATTCTCGGGCCGACTCTTTTCTCTGTATATATCAATGATGTTGGTCTTGCTGCGGGCGATTCCCTGATCCACCTCTACGCAGACGACACCATTCTATATACTTTCGGCCCGTCATTGGACACTGTGCTATCTAACCTACAAACGAGCTTCAATGCCATACAACACTCCTTCCGTGGCCTCCAACTGCTCTTAAACGCTAGTAAAACCAAATGCATGCTTTTCAACCGATCGCTGCCTGCACCCGCATGCCCGACTAGCATCACCACACTGGATGGTTCCGACCTTGAATATGTGGACACCTATAAGTAGCTAGGTGTCTGGCTAGACTGCAAACTCTCCTTCCAGACCCATATCAAACATCTCCAATCGAAAATCAAATCAAGAGTCGGCTTTCTATTCCGCAACAAAGCCTCCTTCACTCACGCTGCCAAGCTTACCCTAGTAAAACTGACTATCCTACCGATCCTCGACTTCGGCGATGTCATCTACAAAATCGCTTCCAACACTCTACTCAGCAAACTGGATGCAGTTTATCACAGTGCCATCCGTTTTGTCACTAAAGCACCTTATACCACCCACCACTGCGACTTGTATGCTCTAGTCGGCTGGCCCTCGCTACATATTCGTCGCCAGACCCACTGGCTCCAGGTCATCTACAAGGCCATGCTAGGTAAAGCTTTGCCTTATCTCAGTTCACTGGTCACGATGGCTACACCCATCCGTAGCACGCGCTCCAGCAGGTGTATCTCACTGATCATCCCTAAAGCCAACACCTCATTCGGCCGCCTTTCGTTCCAGTACTCTGCTGCCTGTGACTGGAACGAATTGCAAAAATCGATGAAGTTGGAGACTTTTATCTCCCTCACCAACTTCAAACATCAGCTATCTGAGCAGCTAACCGATCGCTGCAGCTGTACATAACCTATTGGTAAATAGCCCACCCATTTTCACCTACCTCATCCCCACAGTTTTTATTTATTTACTTTTCTGCTCTTTTGCACACCAATCATGATCATTTATCACTCCAGTGTTAATCTGCAATATTGTAATTATTTGCCTACCTCCTCATGCCTTTTGCACACATTGTATATAGACTCCCCTTTTTTTCTACTGTGTTATTGACTTCTTAATTGTTTACTCCATGTGTAACTCTGTGTTGTCTGTTCACACTGCTATGCTTTATCTTGGCCAGGTCGCAGTTGCAAATGAGAACTTGTTCTCAACTAGCCTACCTGGTTAAATAAAGGTGAAATAAAAATAAAAAATAAAATACAAATAAAAATTGAGGAGCATACCAACTCAGTCACTGGCTTCATTAATAAGTGCATCGACGACGATGTCCCCATAGTGACCGTACATACATATCCCAACCAGAAGCCATGGATTACAGGCAACATCCGCACCGAGTGAAAGGCTAGAGCTGCCGCTTTCAAGGAGCGGGACACTAATCCGGGCGCTGACAAGAAATCCCGCTATGCCCTCAGATGAACCATCAAACAGGCAAAGCATCAATATGGGAAGAAGATTGAATCCTACTACACCTGCTCTGACGCTCGTCAGATGTGGCAGGGCTTGCAAACTATTACGGACTACAAAGGGAAACCCAGTCGCGAGCTGCCCAGTGACGTGAGCCTACCAGATGAGCTAAATGCCTTTTATGCTCGCTTCGAGGCAAGCAACACTGAATCATGCATGAGAGCACCAGCTGTTCCGGATGACTGTGTTCACGCTCTCCATATCCGATGTGAGCAAGACCTTTAAACAGGTCAACATTCACAAGGCCGCAGGGCCAGAAAGATTACCAGGACATGTACTCAGTATGCGCGGACCAACTGGCAAGTGTCTTCACTGATATTTTCAACCTTCCTGACCATGTAATACCTAAATGTTTCAAGCAGACCACCATAGTCCCTGTGCCCAAGAAAGTGAAGGTAACCTGCCGAAATTACTACCAACACGTCGGTAGCCATGAAGTGCTTTGAAAGGCTGGTCATGGCTCACATCAACACCATCATCCCGGAAAACCTAGACTACAGCTCAGCGTTCAACACCACAGTGCCAACAAAGCTCATCACTGAGGACCCTGTGACTAAACACCTCCCTCTGCAACAGGATCCTGGACTTCCTGATGGGCCACCCCCAGGTGATAAGGGTAGGCAACAACACGTCTGCCACGCTGATCCTCAACACTGGGGCCTCTCAGGGGTGTGTGCTTAGTGCCCTCCTGTACTCCCTGTTCACCCACGACTGCATGGCCAAACACGAATCCAACACCATCATTAAGTTTGCTGACGACACAACAGTGGTAGGCCTGATCACCGACAACGATGAGACATCCTATTGGAAGGAGGTCAGAGACCTGGCAGTGTCGTACCAGGACAACAACCTCTCCCTCAATGTGAGCAAGACAAAAGACCTGATTGCGGACTACAGGAAAAGGAGGTCCCCCAAAAGCCCCTATTCACATCGACGGGGCTATAGTGGAGCGGTTCGAGAGTTTCAAGTTCCTTGGTGTCCACATCACCAACAAACTATTATCGTCCAAATACACCAAGACGGTCGTGAAGAGGGCACGACCACACATATTCCCCCTCAAGAGACTGAAAAGATTTGGCATGGGTCCCCAGATCTTCAAAAAGTTCTACAGCTGCACCACCAAGAGCATCCTGACCGGTTGCTTCACCGCCTGGTATGGCAACTGCTCGACATCAGACGGTAAGGTGCTACTGAGGGTAGTGCGTATGGCCCTGTACATTACTGGTGCCAAGCTCCTATAGGTCCTGGATGGCAGGATATACGAGGTGGTGTCAGAGGAAGGCCCAAAAACATGTCAAAGACTCCAGTCACCCAAGTCATATACTGTTCTCTCTGCTACTGCACGGCAAGCAGTACCGGAGCGCCAAGTCTAGGTCCAAAAAGCTCCTTAACAGCTTCTACCCCCAAACCATAAGACTGCTAAACAATTAATCAAATGGCCACACGGACTATTTACATTTACCACCCCCCTATTTGTTTTTACACTGCTGATACTTGCTGCTTATTATCTATGCATAGTCACTTTACCCCTCCCTACATGTACAAATGACCTCGACTAACCTGTACCCCCGCACATTGACTCGGTACCAGTAACCCCTGTTTATAGCCTCATTGTTATTTTATTATGTAACTTTTGATTTGATACTTTCTTGAACTGCATTGTTGGTTAAGGACTTGTAAGTAAGTAAGCATTACACAGTAAGGTTGTATTCAGGTTGTATCTGTTGTATTCAGTGCATGTGACAAATCAAATTTGATTTGATCTAGATGATATCATGGAATCAAAGCCCAACAACACAACCTTGGTCCTCATTGATATGGAAGAATGAAGAGAAAAAGACATCAGCAATTTTTCTCTTGTTATGTCATCACTGACAGTCACTCAATTAGCCATGTCAGCTTACACTTTTTTGATTGGTAAATTAGTCTAGCCAGCTATCATGGCAGAATACCATAGATATCCCAGGGGCCCTAACCTCTAGGGGGCCCCCATTGATTTTGTTAGTCACTCTCACTCAGATATCAATAACATGGCATAATTCAGGGCTTTAATGCCTGAATTATGCTTTAAAATGTACACATTTTCTCTACACCCCATTGCATAATGTGTAGAACTGCAAAACAAATGTATTTAAAATTTCATCAAAATGTGTAGAATTGCAGGAAATTAACTTAAAAACTTTAAATGTAATCTTTGCTGTCAAGAGGGGGCCCACTAAAATGTTTTGCTTAGGACCCCCAAAAGGCTAGAACCGGCTCTGATTTTCATATAATATTATTAGTCAGAAACAGGAAAATGTGCATTATTATTATGGGCGTAATTATCTGTGAAGTGAAACAGCCGCATATCGAGGATATAGTGTAGATCCCAAAGCGGATGCCAGTAACCTCAATTAGGCCTTCTAAAGCACGAGGTGTCAGGTCAAGTGAGTTGGGAGTTTTTTTGAGTGGCGTATGTGGAAAGCTTTGATGATGCCACCCCACTTTCACATATTACCTAGATGAGAGAGCACTTTACATTTGTGAATCAATGAGGAGAGGAAATCACATTTGAAGGAAGTGTGTCTGCATGCATGTGGAGGAGGGTTTCCTGCATGGATTCTCGGCTTAGTCTGTTTAGAGGGTGAAATGGTCTGCATTACAGTTCTCAGTTGGGAGATCTGCATTCTAAGATCAGCTTGTCAGAACGGGGTGCTTTAGCGCTCATGGATATGACGTGTGACCGTTGACGATGTTGATTTCTTGATTTCTATCTTCTAGGGGATTAGTTACATTCAGATAGCGCTGGGTGATAATGTCATTTGCTTGATGCAGTCCGGAAACCTGCTTAGTTTCATGCTGTGCCCTTTATGGCTTCATTACTACAATCACAGAAGCTGTGAATATATATCTCAACGGCCCTCCGCCCACAGTCATAAATCACTGTGTCTGTGAGAGGATGGTTTTAGCGTGACCCTTTAGTACAAGGGCCTTCATGTGTTATACTACACTGTGAAGGTATGAGAATACACAGGTACATGCCATGTTGGAGCCTCGCCGTAAATTACACACACTACATGACCAACAGTATGTGGACATCTGCTTGTTAAACATCTCATTCCAAAATTATGGGCATTAATATGGACTTGGTCCCCCTTTGCTGCTAACAGCCTCCACTCTTTTGGTAAGGCTTTTTACTAGATATTGGAACATTGCTGCTGGACTTGCTTCCATTCAGCCACAAGTGCATTAGCGTGGTTGGGCACTGATGTCGTGTGATTAGGCCTGGCTCACAGTCAGCGTTCCAAATCCTCCCAATGGGGTTCAATGGGGTTGAGGTCAGGGCTTTGTGTATGCCAGTCAAGTTCTTCCACACCGATCTCAACAAACTATTTCTATATGGACCTCACTTTGTGCACGGGGGCATTGTCATGCTGAAACAGGAATGGACCTTCCCTAAACTGTTGCCACAAAGTTGGGAGCACAAAATCGTGTAGAATGTCATTGCATGCTGTAGCGTTAAGATTTCCCTTCACTGGAACTAAAGGGCCTTGCCCGAACCGTGAAAAATCGCCCCAGACCATTATTCCTCCTCCACCAAACTTTACAGTTGGCACTATGAATTTGAGCATGGAGTGTTCTACTGACATCCGTCAAACCCAGATTCATCGGTCAGCATGCCAGATAGTGAGGGGTGATTCATCACTCCATAGAATACGTTTCCACTGCTCCAGAGTCTAATGGTGGTGAACTTTACACCACTCCAGCCGACGCTTGGCATTGCGCATGGTGATCTTAAGCTTGTGTGCGGCTGCTCGGCCATGGAAACACATGTCATGAAGCTCTCAACAAAAAACAGTTATTATGCTGACGTTGCTTCCAGAGGCAGTCTGGAACTCGGTAGTGAGTGTTGCCGTAAGGCTCTCCAGAGGGTAGTGAGGTCTGCAGAATCCATCACCGGGGGCAAACCTGCCCTCCAGGACACCTACACTAGAGGTCGACCGATTAATCGGAAAGTTTTCATAACAATCGGAAATCTGTATTTTTGGACACCGATTTGGCCGATTTCTAAATATTTTTTTACACCTTGATTTAATCTTTATTTAACTAGGCAAGTCAGTTAAGAACACATTCTTATTTTCAATGATGGCCTAGGAACGGTGGGTTAACTGCCTTGTTCAGGGGCAGAACGACAGATCTTTACCTTGTCAGCTCGGGGATTCAATCATGCAACCTTACAGTTAACTAGTCCAACGCTCTAACCACCTGCTATACATTGCACTCCACGAGGAGCCTGCCTGTTACGCGAATGCAGGAAGAAGCCAAGGTAAGTTGCTAGCTAGCATTAAACTTATCTTATAAAAAACAATCAATCAATCATAATCACTAGGTAACTACACATGGTTGATGATATTACTAGTTTATCTAGCGTGTCCTGTGTTGCATATAATGAGGATTTAACAAAAGCGCATTTGCGAAAAAAGCACAATCGTTGCACGACTGTACCTAACCATAAACATCAATGTCTTTCTTAAAGTCAATACACAGAAGTATATATTTTGAAACCTGCATATTTAACTAAAAGAAATCCAGGTTAGCAGACAATATTAACCAGGTGAAATTGTGTCACTTCTCTTGCATTCATTGCACGCAGAGTCAGGGTATATGTAACAGTTTGGGCCGCCTGGCTAGTTGCGAAGTAATTTGCCAGAATTTTACGTAATTATGACATAACATTGAAGGTTGTGCAATGTAACAGGAATATTTAGACTAATGGATGCCACCCATTAGATACGGAACAGTTCCGTATTTCACTGAAAGAATAAACGTTTTGTTTTCGAGATGATAGTTTCCGGATTCGACCATATTAATGACCTAAGGCTCGCATTTCTGTGTGTTATTATTTTATAATTAAGTGTATGATTTGATAGAGCAGTCTGACTGAGCGATGGTAGGCCCCAAGAGGGTCTTAAGTATTCATTCAAACAGCACTTTAGTTTGTTTGCCAGCAGCTCTTCGCAATGCTTCAAGCATTGTGCTGTTTATGACTTCAAGCCTATCAACTCCCGAGATTAGGCTGGTCTAACCGAAGTGAAATAGCTAGCTAGTTAGCGGGGTGCGCGCTAATAACGTTTCAAACGTCACTCGCTCTGAAACTCTGAGTAGTTGTTCCCCTTGCACTGCAAGGGCCGCGACTTTTGTGGAGCTATGGGTAATGCTGCTTCAAGGGTGGCTGTTGTCGTTGTGTTCCTGGTTCGAAACCAGGGAGGAGCGAGGAGAGGGACGGAAGCTATACTGTTACACTGGCAATAGTAAAGTGCCTATAAGAACATCCAATAGTCAAAGGTATATGAAATACAAAGGGTATAGAGAGAAATAGTCCTATAATTCCTATAATAACTACAACCTAAAACTTCTTACCTGGGAATATTGAAGACTCATGTTAAAAGGAACCACCAGCTTTCATATGTTCTGAGCAAGGAACTTAAACGCTAGCTTTCTTACATGGCACATATTGCACTTTTACTTTCTCGCCAACACTTTGTTTTTGCATTATTTAAACCAAATTGAACATGTTTCATTATATATTTGAGGCTGAATTGATTTTATTGATGTATTATATTAAGTTAAAATAAGTGTTCATTCAGTATTGTTGTAATTGTCATTATTACAAATAAATAAAAGAAATCGACCGATTAATCTGTATCGGCTTTTTTTGGTCCTCCAATAATCGGTATCTGCGTTGAAAAATCATAATCGGTCGACCTCTAGTTATGAGATGTTTGTTTGACATTAAAACACAACTGTGGTGCTTGTCCAAAACACAAAATGAAGCCCAAAACACAAAATGAAGCCCAAAACACAAAATGCATCAAGCATAACCATGCAATCTAAAACCTAACAAAACAACCGCATAATAATCATGGTTGTAGGGTAAAGCCTACTGTTTTTCCAAGGATAGGCCTTTAATTATCATCTTACCCTCCTAAAAGAGACCACACTCATAAAGGAGAATAATTGCTCTTTGACTTATGTCTGGAATGGGGCTCGAACATTATAGCTGCTTCCCCTGTATTGACACAGCTGTTGCCCAAACTATAGACTTGCCATAGCAGACAATAGTGTGTCTTTATATTGTGTCACACACCCACTAATGACAGCTTTAGAGGTGGAGGGTAATTCAGGAGAGAGGGTTGACTACGGGGTGAGGTGTGTGACTCACGTCCTGGGTTTCCCAAGGCCAAATGTCCTGCCTGCCAGATGTCCTGCACCCGTGCATTGTGGGTAGGTGAAAGATGGTATAGTATCACTGATAAGTCCGAACACTAAAATGTCTCCTGTTCTTTTAAAACCACAGATCTCAGAAGACAGAGCAAGTGTAGCAGAAATGGTTCGCTGAACTGTGCTTGTGTGATGAGTTACCGTGTCTGGCCGAGACCTGTTAGCTCTTAGAGGCTTGGCTCGGTGGGCTAATACTGTCCATTGTGGTATCTCATTCAACCAGCCAGGTTAAATACTTGGTCTGTTGCATAAACCAGAATAGATAGGTGATAGATAGACGATAGATAGGCAATAGACAAGCGATAGGTAGGCAATAGGTAGGCGATAGATATTCGATAAATAGGCGATACATAGTCGATAGATATGCAGACACTTCAAAGATCAACAGCAAAGGCTCTCCATTCTCACCATGCTGTGCTAACAGATGAGACAGTAATCCTGCTCTGTTAGGGCTGTGTTCCCTTGTAAAAGCCTTGTCCTTGACCCCAGCCAGTAAATGTTTACTGGGACAGTTTAGGGAATGAACCTCACTTAACCTCTTCCTCTGTGACCTGTGTGTTTTTTTGTCATTGCTCTGTCTGTCAGAAAAACGATCTTCCAATTTACAACAATCAATTCACATTTTCAGATTGTTCTGTTATAAACTTTAATGCACATTGAGACAACGGTGTGAGTGGTTTTGCCAACACAAAACCATGGATTATTAATCACCTTTCATATTTTTAAGGTAAAGAAATATTACAATATCGCCTAACAATATCCTCCCTGTGCTATAATCCGACTGTTCTCTTCCTCCCTACAATCTCATAGTCCTTCCAGACAGTTTTATGCCTTAGTACATTCACTCTGTATTGTACTACTGGCATGAAGCACTAATGCTGTAGCTAAGTCCTTTTTCTCCTCTGCTTGTTGGCTTCTCCCCACTGTGAGCAAGTGGAAGGGGGTAGTGCTGGTAATTCATGCACACATGTGCCTGCCTGTTCCCCAAGTGACAGGCCAAGGGAGGGGCACATGATAAATTGCCTTCCATCTGGGACCTCCACACACAGCCACCATGATGTTGGTAAAAATGGAAATCTCTCCCTTTCACCGTCATTACATCAGTTTAGAACGTGTGTGGGCTTCCAGACCACACACACACACACACACACACACACACACACACACACACACACACACATGTACACACACATTAACAAACAGAGAAGTTGGTTTTGACCATAGCTGCTGGTGGACCAAGACGAGAGCGATCTCTCTGAGACGGTATTCAGCTAAATAACCAATGACAGGGTGGATGAGAGTTGCTATCCTTCAGAGGTCAAAGTAATTTACAAATAACTCATTCATTAATTCATATTCAAGAACATTTCCAGAGTATAGTATTTTCATGAGTTATAGATGCAAAGTGGAAACCCTTGAACGTTTGACGAACAGATAAGCCAATAGATGGATGTGTCTCTCTGTTATAGGGCTGATGCGCTCTATTCTAGCCTGACACTTCAGACACGTCCACTGTGTGACATCTCGTCTTTCACACAGAATGAAGGAAATGGGACATTGTGCCTCGCACCAGTTTGCGCCTGTATAGAGGAGAATATCTGGCTTTAGCTTGAAGCTATTTTCAGGTAGCTTCAATGACAGCTAAGAACAGGAAGAAAATATGTAAAGGCCTGTCAACTATATATTCAGACACAACATATTTGTGTTTGATAAATAAGGCTGGTACAAGACCTTAAGCTATAGGCTACTGTATATTTAATTCAATTAATTCAATTTCACTTCTAAAATATATGGTGAATTCAGAACGTGTGGGACACGTTTTGCATTTCGGTCTTCTATAACCCATTGTTCAACATCTATTCAACATATTAGCCCAACACATAATATATTTCTGAAATCCTCAACATGTTTCCTAATCACACAAAAAGGACAAATGTTGATATCATATTCACAGAAAGCATGACACACCCATTTGTGTACACTTGAGCCAAAACCATATTTTCAGTGCACATTTGGGAAACTGGGACAGCAGGTTAGATAAACTGGGATAGGCCATTCATTCTAGCCCATTGGAAATTTGATTCAATTTTGTGTGATTAGGAAACATGTTGAGGATTTCAAAAATGTATCATGTGTTGAATAGATGTCTAAAAAGTTACATAAGACTGAAAGTCAAAAGATGTCCCACTTTTTCTGAATTCACCCCACTGAGCACAGATGTCAATTCAAGGTCTATTCCAAGTTGGTTAATTGAAATAACATGACGTGGAAACAATGTTGATTCAACCAGTGTGTGTCCAGTGGAACCCTACTGTTATCCTGTTGATGTTTGACACCAATGGCACCAAGCAGAACTATAGTAGGCTAAATGATTGAGTTCCACTGTGTTTCAATTCAAAGTTTCCCAATTATGCAATTAAAAACATGAATGAATATTTTGGACTTGTAAGGTTAACCCATTAGCTATTGGTATTTGAGTCATATAGCCTATTTCTTGATCGTAAAATGCTATTGTTATCTCGGGGATTGGCCCGTTTCGCAGCCATTTTGTAGATTTTGTGTGAAATATTCTGTGAAAACTTTTAACTTTTGGCTTGCCTACGTATTTCTTTAAAAAATGTGGCAACCATTTTTTTCTCGCCTGAATGCAATAAAGACATGATTAATTACTGGACTAATATGGTGTGTCTGTAACCATGCCATTTAAGATTGTGCGGCCTTATTTAGCAAACGGCAGTATACAGAGCAGCGAACAGTTAGGCCTATAGGCCAGCTGTTGATGAATTTCAATATGAAACAAAAATGTGCACGAAATTTCAACCCTGTTTGATCTAAGGAATGAATCAGCCAACAACACATTTTTTTTGTATAAATTAGGCTAGTTAGGCCTCTACTGTAATTAAAATGCTGAGTATAGTCGGGTGTATATTTAAAAGTTTGTGTGGTAATCCTTTGTTTAAACTATAGGCTAGATCATGGCATTTGGAAACGGTCTCCTACAAATTTCTGAATCACACACCAATGTTACACTACTGGGCACACACTGCTTTAATCAACGTTGTTTCCACATCATTATTTATATATTTCTTAATTCCTTTATTTTACTTTAGAGTTGTGTGTATTGTTGTGAATGATTAGATATTACAGCACCGTAAGAGCTAAGAACACAAGCATTTCGCTGCACCCGCAATAACATCTGCTAAATATGTGTATGTGACCAATACAATGTGATTTGATTTAAATTAAATGACATTGACCAATGCCGAATCGACATTAAATTGATTGATGTCTGCACCCAGCTGGATGTCTCTAAAATCATCAGTTATTTTCAACCAACTATATTGAAGTGGGGCCAAAGTGGAAATAGATTATAGAGACATTCTAAAATCAAGTATGCGCAATGTTACTTATCTAATCCTATACAATATATATTCCCTTCTAGAGTTTTGCTGTATCTGTATTTAGTAGGATACTCTATATTCATAATTAATACATCTTCAATGACTCGTGAATTATTGAGACAATATATAATAAATTAACTTTAGATCAACAAATACCTTGATAACGCATTTCAAAATGAGCCGTTGTCTGTTTGTTGCTCGAGGGGATCACTATTAACCAGGCAATGTCAAGAGAAAACATTCTACATCAAATATTGAAAACTATATTTAGCCAACAATACTTATTTTGAAATGACCATCTAAATCCAATCACTACAGCAATAATGTCAAAACTCATCGTCAATCAACAATTATTAACATGCTGTGATGGATGTATCCCGTTTCAGAACATGCAGACACACTTGCACACAGCGCGCTCACACACTCAATCATGACGTTCAGCTAGCTATACACTATTGTTGAAATAATGTCCAATCTTAGTTGCATTCGATTTCAAAGTTGTGTGTTTAGTTAATAGCCTAGTGTTTCAACTTTCAAGTCAAATTATGTAGTTTAAAACAATGTATAACGCAAATACATTTTTAAAAAAACACCTTAAACTCTATAGAGTAGAAATAAAGTGCACTTTAAAGTGAACATTAAAAAAGTTAATAAGATTAACTTCCCAGATCAGCACATCTTGTAATGTCAATTTAAAATCATAAACCAGAAACTGTTTAATGAAATAGCATGTTAAAAATGTAGGTCTTGTTGTTATCATAAAAGGAGGCACACGGAAATATGGAACAGAATCGTTTCTTATTTTTCCAGAATACATACAAAAAAATACCAATTCTCTTTCCCTGGTATACACCTGAAAAATAACGGCAATTTTAAATGTGGACAATTTGGGATTTTAAGAAACAAACATGCATGTCAATCATTTTCTTTTCAATGAAACATTAAATAAGAACAATACAATCATATCAATTTCAAATGAACATCGAAATGAAAACCTCTATTTTATTAGTATTCTACCATGTGTGTTTTCATTTTACCTATAGAGTTCAGTTTAAACATAATGCACTTCGAGTCTCTCAAATATCTTCAATTTGTAGCTATTATCGTCCGCTTTCAGTCGACATAAATAAATACAGTCCACGGATCCTGTCCATAGGTGGAGCGTTGATATAAAAGTCTTTATATTTGCATTTTATAATTATAAACTTTTCAAAAGTCAAGCCTGTTTCACTGGTATCCCAGCGCCGATGCTGTGGTGAGTCTCTGGCCGTACAGTGCATATGGGGAGTAGTATGGCCCGGAAGCTGCGGGGACGGGAACAGGGGCTCCGGTAGGCAGGGGGCTCTTGGAGTACGGATGGTAACGGCTGCTTAGTCCCAACGCGTGATGCGGACTCCTCAGGGTCAGTGTCCCGGGGCTTCCGGGGCCTCCTGACTGCGGCATGTGCATGTGGCACGCCATTGCGGCTGCCGCAGCACTCGCTAAAGATGAGGAACTAGGGTAACCCGATATCAACTTTTCCGCCCCAGTGAAGGCGGTGTGTGTCCGCAGGTGTATCAGCAGTTCCTCGGAAGAGGAGAAACGCTTGTCACAGGGTCCGTTCGCAGACACCCAGTTACAGACGTGAGGAAGTGGGTCGTTGGGGAGCATGAAACCATAGGGGTACAAAGGGTGTCCACTGAACGACTGTGGAGAGGAGTGCATGCCGTGCAAAAGGTGTGTCGGGTACATGTGGTGGTACCCGGATTTCATCGCGTTGTCGTGGCACTGCTGTGAGGCACTGGCAGCGCCCGCTAAGTGGCTGGCACAATGGTAACTTAAGCAGTAAGGGTCTCTACAGAGGCTGGCTGACATGATGGAGGGTGGAGAGGCCCCAGCCAGTGGGCTGGATCCGGCTTTACTGCAGCCCATGCTGGCCAGCTGTGCGTTAACCAGGCTGCCGCCGTGGGGGAGATAGTGTTGGGGATAACCTGCGTAGGCCCCTAAACTCCCGGGGTAGTGCATGCCAGCAGGCGGCAGGGGAAAAACTGTCTGACCAGGTTTGTAAGGAGAGACCGGGGCTACAAGTCCTGACCCCAGTCCGGAAGCTGAGGAAGCGGAGGTTATGGAGGACGATTCCGAAGACGGGGCTTTGGACCCGGGCGTCTCCTGGTGCTGGTTCACCTCCACGTTAATTCCACCGCAACTCACGCTTATCCTGCTGTGGCTGTTAGTGGTTCCAGATCCGTCCGTTGTGCCATTTTTATTACAATCTGAATCTTTCTTGTCCTCTCTGTCTCCACACTTCCCCTCGGACGGCATGGGAGAGGCAGAAGTGCTGGAGTTGGGGCTGCCTGTCCGTGGCGTGAACGGCGGACAGGTGGCGCTCGGTACTCGGAAACCAGTCTTCTCTCCACTCGAAACGCCCGAGGACGAGTCCTTCTTATCGGACGGTTTCGAATAGGGTTTGAAGCTAGATTTGTCATCCACACCGATGTCGCTCATTTTTAATGGACCGGATTTGGATTCCTTGTCACTAGATCCATTAGATGTAATCGAGGAGAGTTTGGAAGATGGAGGGGGGTCTGGTTTACCGATTTGAGAGCATGTCTGCGCCAGCAGTGCCAATGGACTCTTCTTGGCATCTAGCTGTAGAGAAAACAACAAGACCGATATTTACAAATTGAATAGTGAAAAAATATAAAAACAGTCAAACAAGAGGACTTTTGATCGAAATGCATCCAGCAACGGAATGTCCGAGCCCTTCTCCGCCGCCACCCCAAAATAAAAGAGTAGTGCGCAATGCGCAGCTTTTACGCGAGAGAATAGCCGAGCTCTAAGAGAACGATGAACATTTCCTACATTTATAAAACATGTATTTTACCAATGAGCTCTATAATAGAATAGCCCACATCTACACTTCAATATAATACATCGTTATTTATATGCTGTTTCCTGTGCTACATTCCGGGAGAACCGTTTCTATTTGTAATGGTTACAAAACATTCAACTTTAACTTATTAGTTCAGCTGTTTTAAAAAATATATTTTTAAAATCTTACCTCAATAGGGCTAATCGGGGTAGATGGTAACGGTTGAAGATACTCTGGGTGCAAAATGTGTCCTGATCGTGCCGTAAGCATTCTCAAAACCTTGATGGGGACTCGCTTAGCTTGCCGTAGATGGTCCGACGGGGGAACGGAATGAAGAAAAGGCTTGTTGATGTTATTCCGAGAGTTGATGCTCTCCCAGACTAGATGAGTATTACTATTGCTCAGAGCAGACACCGAGGGCGATGTGATCATGTCCTAATTCTCACCAAATTAGTCGGTAATGCATTTATCAGATTCATCAAGAAAGGAGAAAAGCAATTACAACCTCTCTCGAAAATCAGGAGAGAAAAAAGTGTTGGTATTGCATGTAATAATCCTTATAGTGAGAGGAAAATAAGAAGGTGCGGCTGGTAAGCAGGAAGAAGATACAGGAGAGTGATTGCGATGTTATCGCGGATCCGAGGCTGCGTCTTGCATCATAGGCATAGGCGCGTTCTGTATCTCCCAGCAGGTCCGCTCTCTATACTCCCAAAGTACGAACTGGTAGAAATGCTCACTTCAAAAGCATCTGAATTAGTCCGAGATTAAAGCCTTTGCCGCCTTCCAATCAAATGGGACCCTGAGGTGATTGGAGGGTCAAGGGGATGTGACGTTTTCCTCTATATTTACAGCGCGGGGGAGGAGATAGGGAGGAATAGTTGGGTTGTTGTGCGCGCTCTCACCATCCTCGAGGCAGGACAGTTCAAGGCTTGTTTAGATTTTTCAGCGTCTGAAAAAGTACTGTATATATACGCAAGTGAAGGTATTTGGCAAATGAATAGGTTTGCGATGTGGTAATGGTTATTACTGGAAGACATGAGCTACATGATACTTAGGAGATGGGAAATGTACTCATAAAAATAAATTACATCGTTATTCATTTGTTTTCTAATGACTAATGCACTAATAAGAATTGTTTTTGGCACTTTTGGCCTATTGAATCTTGAATCTTAACACAAGCCTGTATCTGAGTCTACACATACATTTTCCAATGTGAATTATATCCCACAACCAGAAGATCAACCACTTCAACTCGATTCAGACAAGCGTTGACAGGAACAGACCAATGCAGTGATGGAGGGATGAGAATGTCACATGTTTTCAGTAGCCTATAATATACACCAGCCTTCTATGTCTATCTCCACCCCTCCATCAACTGTCAATTCTGCTCCACCGCAATCAATCAGTTATTTGTCAGGGGCTGTCAATCCGGTCTTGATTTAACAGCTATTGTAGCGGATTACATGCGAGCATAGTTGCATGGGGAAAAGGGGACACATGGAAAGAGAGAGATGCATCTGAGAAAAGAGACTTAATTTGTACGAAATCAATCTTTCTCGTGTTAAATTAAATGTGTATATACGCATCGACAATATGCGGACTGCACAGCGCTATGCATCTTTTTCAGATTTATTCATGTGTCCATGGAATTTAGGACGGTATTTGAAAATTAATGAGGATATTGACTTGGCTAAACTAACCACATTTCCGAGATTCCTAGTTCAGACTAGCACGTGAACGCGGCATAAAATTAAGCATTTTCAACGTTTTCCCTCCCTGTCAAATATTTCAAAACGAGGAATGTGTCCCAAAACCCACACTAAACACGCCATTAGAGCACGTTTAGGTGGTCTGATGTTATTTAACTAGGCAATGTTTTATTTTCAATGACGGCCTAGGAACAGTGTGGTTTAACTGCCTTGTTCAGGGGCAGAACGACAGATTTTTACCTTGCCAGCTCTGAGGTTCGATCTAACAACCTTTCAGTTACTGGCCCGACGCTCTAACCACTAGGCTACCTGTCAGAAATCGTTCAAAGACGAACAGAGTCTACTATTATATTTTAGTAATGTTCATGCTTATGGACATTACTTGGTAATGGACTTCGCCTAGATAGGGGGATCGTTATGGCTAAAATTACATTTAAATGTAATAATGTGAATTGCTTGAAATGTGACCAGAACGTGTTTTTAAATGGCAACCTTGTGTTGTTTAGTAGGCTATATGGAGCATTTAACATTATTTTGAATAGCCAATATGAATGCATTTATTAGTGGAAGGTAAAGTTCCCCATAACAAAGTCACCCCGAGCAGGGACAGCGGCTATCCAACACACGTCAACATGCAAGGTTCACATTACTGAGTGAAACGTAATGTCCTGGATTCTCAGCAAATGCGAACAATAACCACTTTCCCTCACAGAACCAAACTTACTTCTTCTATACGTATCGTTAAAAAAACGTAATTCGCCTCTGGCACATTGTTATCTCCCCAACAACAATGACAAATAAAAGCCAACAAAACAACTAGTCCAGACATTTTATATTGATGTCAACTCGATTTTATTTACATACAATGAAAATTATTTATTTTATTTAAGTGGGAGAAAAGGGGGGTGACTGAAAGATAAATAAAAGAGAAACGGTGTGTCAGAGGGCTGAGAAAATAAGTTTAAAATGCCTTGAACTATTCACCGCTGAGATGGCTAATCAGTATTGAGGCTCAGGGGAATCGGGCAGCCTTTCAATGCGGGTCTCTTTTCATCTCAATCGGGATAGAGGCGCTCAATTAAAAGCCTATCAGTTTATAAGTAAATCAACAGCCTATCAAAGTTGTCACTTCAAACAAAACGATTATTATTGTAACCCGCCTCCGCCATTAATCTCTCTCTACGGTAATCGGTTTGACAGGTCATCTTGGAGAGCAAGAAAACCTGGAGTGGGCAATCACAGGGGGGGCAGAAAAACAGCTGGAAAAGTAAATATATTTATTTTAGGCCTTCAAAGAATTGTGTTAAAATGACCGGCCTTTCGGAAAACTATGGATATATTTGAAGTTATATCTTATAAAAAAAATTAACCAGAGTGTAAAATATGTAATTGATATTTTAACCAGATGGGAATTATAGCCAGAATATGACGTGAATTATTTTACTTTGTAGGCTACTCAAGTGTCACTGCATGTCAACATTGGCCTAAAGTTCACACGAAACCCAACTTCTTGCAGCCTATTGAAGCCTTACCATATAATTAATGTTCTTATTGCAGAAGCAAAAACTGCTATAGTCATAAACTGCTATCCTACTGCTATTGGACCAGGTCTCTTTTGGAAAAGAGATAATATCTCAACGAGAAAAAACCTGTATAAGTAAAAGGTCAAATATTTGTTTTTGTATATTTTGAGTCCTTGAATAAAGGAAATATCTCAGATGAATTTGCATTGTAGCCTAATGTCTTTTATCTGATTTTTTATTTACATTTTAAGCCATACATGTATTTTCTGTTAATCGTTCACTAAAAGTTAATTGCAACGTACTGGCCGCCTGCTCGTTTTATTTTCAAACCATACTGAATGTAATTTGTGAATACCTAACTTATTACTCGGTGTGCACAAACCTGCATTAAATCTATTACTGACAAATTACAACATGAATCAATTAAATTACGTTGTGACATTTATTTTTTGGAGACTTACAAAGTGGAAACATAACTAAGCAAGAAAGTGTCTTACAAATACAATTTTCCCGTGGCCCTTAAATGTTGTGGACTTTGAAGTACAAGAAGGAGAAAACGGCCTATTAATCCAAATGTTGTCTGTCTGGCAGAACAGGAAGAGAACGTTTCACAATATGAAAATATATATGATTGATAGACGTCAGTCTAACTGTTTTCTGTAAGGGCTGTCAGCCCGTGACAAATTACGTGAGTTATTATGGCAAAGGGCAACCATAAATTCCCAGTGTCAGGCGAAACCCCTCTTTATTGTCGGTTTGACGAATGAGGTTCTACACCAGATTCCAAATACTCGATATTTCCGTTAAATGGAAACACATTTTTTCCTGCCATAATTCATAATATTTAAATAGAAAGTTTTAAAAGTCCCTATATACTTCATAACGACGACATGTTTATGAATCACTCCCTATATGTAAATATAATTATTTAAAGCAGCACGAGAGTAGCATGGGCTGTACGTTGGACTGTAAGTTCTGCTGTAGGCTGTATGCCTCCTTAGCAGAGGGTTGCAGCGAAGGCAACATTTAATATATTACATTGGGTTTAGAATTGAAGTTTTCATTCATTTTCACTATATAGGGAGTATTGGAATTATGCTAATTAAATAACCTACTTTTATAACGTAAAATACATTTTCAATGACGCACAGTGAGTTTGTCGCCGACTATATTAAATAGTGGTTATTTTGTTTTTGCAATATAACTCACATACTTTTCTGTCGTAATCAAGCGAATATGATCTCGCATATATTATTTTATTTTTGCATGCAAGAAGTTTGCTTAAAGAGTAGCCTATGGACATCAACAAAGCGATATTTTATCATAGCTTCTCAGTCAATGGAACTAGAAAAATAGCCTATATTATCTTCCAGTTAAAAGCATGCACTGTGGAGAACAAACGTAGGGTACACATTTTTATCAGAGGTAAAAGGTGAAAAAAGGGCGCATAGAACCACATTAAAAGACTTACAACAACATGTTCCGAAGTGAAACGACAGATCTGTGAAAACACTGCGAAAACGTAATCCTTTGTTTACTAATGTTGCATTGCAAAGATCACACGATACATTTATCAGTTACATTGTTCCAATATTATATTGTGGGACATAGTTGGCTACAAATACGACCGGGGCATGAGTGTTTTCCAGCAGCAGAGCCTCGAGAGCTCGAGCTGGGCAGAGCAGAAAGAGGATTTTCCGCGTCAGGGAGGATCTAAAATGACGTCACTAACATTCCCTCTGAATAACCAACTTAGATAGGTCGGGTCCACATTTGCAGGGGTTGTGTTATTACAAGGCACAATAACACCTTTTTATGAGTTCAACCAGTATTTATTTAGGAGCCATTTTGGCTTATTTATGTGCTCATGTGTTGTGTGTTTATCTTGTCTATCTAGGGTCATTTTAACTTGCTTTGTACACTAGAGGCACTCTCACCCGGGATCCAGGTCACTAGTCACATGGGTAGGGGTACACAGGTGAGAAGTAATAGCACAGGTGAGAGGAGAGAGCATGCGGTTCTTACCATCATCCTAGAAAAGTATTTCATCCAAAGTTTATCTTTTTCATTTATCTTCAATATCACCCCAAAACAAGATCTACTGTGGAAAGCAGGGTTGAGGTCGATTCTGAATTGAGTTGCGCATTGCTCTTAATTCCAATTAAATTCTGGAATTTGAATTGGCCACACCCCACAGGAAACAGAATTTGAATATAATTTAAATTAAAGGAAGTAGAATGTAATTAAATCCGAGAGGAAGAGGCAAAGCAAGAGATTTTACTCTGCCCAAAATCTGCCATGAAAATAACCCCACGAAGTGAGGAATTATTGTATGACGGTCAATTAGTGTCAAATTTGGCCAACAAAAAAATGTAATAGCTAACTTGCTACGTGAGGTTTATTTGATCTAATAGAAGCTTCATAATTAGGTTGTTATGAATCCACTGATATAAGTGGCATTTTGGATTCTGAAAAAAAAAAAACTTTATATCAAGAGTTGTGCCTGTAAATAGGACTCATCATGGATATAACCTGTTTTAGCATGGTCATTGCCATTGAGGGCTTCCACTATTTTAAAGTAGTCAACTGGGTGGGGATTCCTATGAGTTGGGAGCAATTTAGCAATGAAGAACAAACAAATTGCCTACATTAAAAAAAATGGAGATCAGCACCTCAATGGTGCAGACGTTATGATGGCACAGGCTGCGGCCCAAACATTTAAAAGACACACCCTATCCCCTCAGCCCTCAAATTAAGTTGACACTAATGATGACGTATCATGACATCTGACGAGTATACACTTGCAGGGCAAGGGGCGAGAGAAGAATGATTTTTTTTTTTTAAATGGATCACCCTTGGCCCGGAAATTCATCATTCGTTCATCCTGCGATGATTGTGTTTTCAGCCACCGGTAGCTTTTCAGTGCTTTATATGCACTACAGTCAATTATCAGTGCATGTCTACTTATATTAAATATATAATCATTAATATACGCCTACTGTATGACAGCTAGCTAATTAATTAGCATTAGTCTGCCTAGGTGGAACTTCTGAAAATGTTTTATTTCTACAATTTCCAAAAGATAACCAAACAAAAACATATTTACTTTTTACGAGACGTGTTTGTGCCGTCATTCGTAGCACAATTTCAAACTTATTTACATTCGTTTTGACTTACACTTGTATGTTGACTTCTCCATTGATGTTTTTAAGTTTTCGCTGAAATTTTTTAGCGGATGTACAATCGTTGCAAATTGAATTGTGGGGAGTTTCAGGCCCCGGAGTGAACATAATTGTACACTCGTAAAGCCGACTAAAAAAGAGGGCTGAGGGGCTTACGTTACAAACTTCCCTTGCTTGGCTAATCATTTGGACCCCCTTCCAAGATGGCGGTGGGGATTCAGCCAAGGGCATAAGGAGAGGGTAAGTGGACAAGGTTGTGCCTTTTAAGTGTTTGGACCGCATCCACAGAGTCAAAGTTGTGTCCTCTATAAATCTCTATTGACTGTTTACATACGTATCTGCCCTCTCATTGGCTAGAATGGTCCCACCCAATCTCGCCTCCTCCTGCCTGTCTTCCATCTTTGAGGACATGTATTTCCATTGTTAGAGAGGTCACTCGAATATCTTGTCAATATAATAAACAATCTTTGATTGAATGAAATTGAAATGGCTTATTTATTCTACACATTAACATTTTAATTTTGACATAATATATTGTAACCAATACCATAATGTTGAAATATAGTCCCAAAACCATTCTCCTAAAACAATTTGAAATAATTACAGTGGTTTGGAAATATTCTAAAGATCATGTTGTGGGTTGCCTATATAATTAATAACTCCATTAATGTATTTAAATATGCATTAGATAAGACACTGCAATACAGAAGGGAACAATCTAACATTTCATGACAAAGAAAAATATTGTTTGACATCTTTTAGTTATAATCAAACTAATATTTGCAATGGTATGCGTATTCTTTGCATTATTAAGTGGCATATCATTTTGATAACAAAAATTATGAAATGAATGAGACTTTCATGTTTTATGTCTCAGTTGAATTGGTTTGAATTAAATTCTACTTCTTTCAATTCAAATTCTGCTTCCTGTGGGGTGCGGCCAATACAAATTCATGGTTTGAATTGAATTAAATTCACAAATTTAAAATTGACCCCAACGCTGGTGGAAAGCCATTTCTAGGTGGCCGAGTCATGAACTGCTCTCAACCTGTGATTATGTGATCTTCCCAATATTTAGGTACAGAGGTATCTCGAGAGAACCCGAGGGGCCATGCTGTACAGTCCTCCCTCTTGGGTTCTTAGTTGAACATATGCTGCAGCAGTCCACCTGGCCATGCTGCTGCTCCAGTTTCAGCTGTTCTGCCTTGCTATTGTTCGACCATGCTGGTCATTTGTGAACATTTGAACATCTTGGCCATGTTCTGTTGTGGTCTCCACCCGGCACAGCCAGAAGAGGACGGGCCACCCCACATATGCTCTCTCTAATTTTCTCTTTCTTTCTTTCTCTCTCTCAGAGGACCTGAGCCCTAGGACCGTGCCCCAGGACTACCTGACATGATGACTCCTTGCTGTCCCCGGTCCACTTGACTGTGCTGCTGCTCCAGTTTCAACTGTTCTGCCTTGTTATTATTCGACCATGCTGGTCATTTATGAACATTTGAACATCTTGGCCATGTTCTGTTATAATCTCCACCCGGCACAGCCAGAAGAGGACTGGCCACCCCACATAGCCTGGTTCCTCTCTAGGTTTCTTCCTAGGTTTTGGCCTTTCTAGGGAGTTTTTCCTAGCCACCGTGCTTCTACACCTGCATTGCTTGTTGTTTGGGGTTTTAGGCTGGGTTTCTGTACAGCACTTTGAGATATCAGCTGATGTACGAAGGGCTATATAAATAAATTTGATTTGATTTGATTTGACCACAGCGGTTTCAATGTGAACTACAATCGCAACGCTCTGTTTTAACATTTAGAAATGTTAATAATCCTCACTTGCAATACAGTTTTGTAAACCTTTGGAACATACATTTTATATCAGCCAGAAATAGAATTTCAAGTACAAAATATACTGTACGCAGTTTTAGCAAAGTTGCACGCAGATGTTGTTTCCACAATGCCTCCAGCCGATGTAGGCTACGACACATCCTCTCACCTTGCACTTGCATTACCATTTGACCATTCTATATTTTTGTCTAGGAGTATGTGTTATTCAAAACACAGCCGGGTGCAACTTTTCTTAACTGCATACAGTAAATGTATCTTCGCTGATGCAGTCCGGGGATTTGAACTTCTTGGTGACAGGGGGCAGTATTTTCACGTCCAGATGAAATGCATGCCCAAATTAAACTGCCTGCTACTCACCTGAAGATAAGATATGCATACCATTAGTGGATTTGGATAGAAAACACTCTGAAGTTTCTAAAACTGTTTAAATCATGTCTGTGAGTATAACAGAACTTATTCAGCAGGCGAAACCCAGAGGACAAACCCGTCAGATGTTTTTTTTAGGTCACTCTCTTTTCAATGGGTTTTCTTTGGGAATCCAGATTTCTAAGGGACCTTCTTGCAGTTCCTACCGCTTCCACTGGATGTCACCCGTCTTTAGAAATTGGTTGAGGTTTTTCCTTTGTGTAATGAAGAAGTACGGCCACCTTGAACGAGGGTAACTTGAAGTGTACTGTTCGAGGCGCGTGTCCAGAAAGCATGCTACAGTTTGTTTTCCTCCTGTATTGAACACAGATCATCCAGTCTTCAATTTTATTAAAATATACCTAAAGTTGTATTACAAATGTAGTTTGAAATGTTTTGGCAAAGTTTACAGGTATCTTTTGAGATATTTTGTAGTCACGTTGCGCAAGTTGGAACCAGTGTTTTTCTGGCTCAAACACGCCAAATAGATGGACATTTTGGATATATATCGACAGAATTAATCAAACAAAAAGGACCATTTGTGATTTGTTTATGGGACATATTGGAGTGCCAACAAAAGAAGCTCGTCAAAGGTAAGGCATTAATTATATATTTATTTTTGCGTTTTGTGTCGCGCCTGGAGGGTTGAAATATGCTTTTTTCTCTTTGTTTACGGAGGTGCTATCTTCAGATAATAGCATTGTTTGCTTTCGCCGAAAAGCTTTTTTGAAATCTGACATATTGGCCGGATTCACAACAAGTATAGCTTTAATTTTCTATCTTGCATGTGTGATTTCATGAAAGTTTGATTTTTATCGTAATTTATTTGAATTTGGCGCTCTGCATTTTCTTTGGCTTTTGGCCAGGTGGGACACTAGCGTCCCACATATCCCAGAGAGGTTTTAAGCACTTACAAATTCTTAACATATTGTAAGAATTGGAATTCCTTTTTTTGCAGAAGGATCATATATCATGCAAAATGGATGACACGGTACACAATTGTACAACATTTTCGGGGGCCCGTTTTGGCTCGTGAGCACTACTTTCAAAACTATTGGCTGAAATTATACAAAAGCTCTGGAGTATTGGGGGCTTCCGAGTGGAGCAGAAGTCTAACATAATGACCACACCGCTCGCATCGAGTGTGCGAGCGTAGCAAAATACAGCCATATAGTGGCTGTGTGTTTTTTCCCAAGTTCCCACCATAAATCCAGAGAATTCCATACTTTGATGACAAAACCTGCCCAAAAGGGACCACCTTCATGTTTAAGTCAGCAAGGTGAGTCCAAAAATGCCTTGTATTCTGCTGCATAAATTATATAATAATATAGATATGTATACTGTAGCTAACGAAAGTAATACTAAGTGTATGTTGTGTTAGTAGCCCATGTGCCTCACCCTAATAATGTGGTCTATTTTCACCAACGTGTTATTGTAAACACATCGTTTGTGGCCGGTGTGTGAATGTTAGCATACTTTTTTTGGTACAGTTTTGACAGTGCTACTGATAGTAGTGGTGATGCTTGACCTGCACGTGAAAATTCAACACACACAACATTCTATAATAGAATTGTGTTATTTAAAGTGTCAAATTCAAAGCTTATTTAACGAGTCAGTGTTATTTGATGTGTATCTTTTTTTCAGGCAAAGACCCAAACTGCATTCAATATGCCTCGCCCTAATAATTTGGCCTATTTTCACCTCTTAATTTTGCCTACTGTTCTAACTTGGTGGTGCACATGTAGCCTATAACCTGTTTAAGATAAATGTTATCATTGAATATTGTAAGAGCTTTCATTGTCTGCTTTATGTGCCCCCTTTATTTATCCCATGGTTCTGACTTGGTGTACAGGGAGTACACTGTAAAAACGGCTCATGCTATGAATTCTGTCGCTGTACATTTCAAAAGTGCTGAACAAATAGTTATAATGACTACGTCCGTCGTCGCTCGCTCATTAATGTCTTAATCGAAATTACGGATTGCCTTTTATCCGCTTGTCGTCCCCTTATATCATAGTTTGTACATCTCAATTGTCAGTAGAAACCACATTTGTTTAAGCAAGTCAGCCATATCAGCTATGTTTTTTTAAATGGCAGTAAATAAGTCTAAATGAACTGTTTCGCTGCCAGACAAGGCTCTGCTGATAGCCAGGTGTAGCAGTGGTAAGGTGTTGGTTGGGAATGCTTCATCACCTTCACAACCCCGTAGTCAGGCTTCTCACCTACCTCATCGTTATCGTTCAGTGGACGCGCTGCTGTAGCTTTCTAGTGCGCACGCGGATTCTATAACTAGCAAGTTGGTTGTCTCTTCTCTTTAGTCGTGTGCTGCATTCTGTTGTTATGTGAACAATTGGCTGAGCCTTGGATACAGCCGGTATTGCGCCAAACGTGCATTGGAAGTCAATTCTGCCTGCCACAGAGGTGAAAAACGTTAAACTTTTTCCTGACAAACTGCCTCCTGACCTGCTCTGTTGGCCTGGATGGCTATGCTTCTCATGCCTTGCCTCTTCCCTGCCCCACTCTGCTGTAGCCACATCTCCACATCACAAGGCTTTATGAGGAAGTTATGGAGGATGCACATTGCAACCACTAGGGTGTCAAACTTGCTTGGCAGTAGGTTGATTTTCTTGTAGAGAATCCTCCATCTGGCTGCAAGAATCCCGAATGCCTTCTCTACTGTCATTCTAGCTTGACAGAGACGACAGTTGAAGATTTAGCTGATGTTGTGCCCGGCATATGGCCTCATCAGGTAGGGCTTTAGAGGGAATGCAGCGCCCCCCACCATTGTGTATGGTATATTTCCCAAATCTTCACCCCCAGGCAGAAAGGCACCTTGGGGCACCTACAGGGTTTTTGACGCTGTTGCCTTCCAAGTGGGGAGTTGGAATAGACTCCGCCGTCACTGTTTCTCTCAAAATCCCTACCTGAATAGCTGTGAAGCAGTATTTGGCATCCACAACGGCTCCCTGAGTTTGGTGGTTTGGTAATCATAATATGTTTTCCATCAACCAATCCCAAACAATTGGGTAAGTCCCATTTTTCATTAAACTCTTGAGAAATTTGTCTCCAGGTTTCTTCAGTAGGTCGTGGCAGTAGGTCGTGGCAGATGGGTCGCCAGCATCCTCCTCTCTATGGCCTCTTAAGTCTCTTTTTCACAGAACAGAGCAAACTGTCCCTAACCAGAATGGAAAGAGGAGTGACGTTGGGTCAACAGTGAAGAGGTGACTCCGGGATGCTGGCCTTCTAGGCAGAGTTCCTCTGTCCAGTGTTTGTGTTCTTTTTCCCATCTTAATCTTTTCTTTTTATTGACCAGTCTGAGATATGGCTTTTTCTTTGCAACTCTGCCGAGAAGGCCAGCATCCCGGAGTGGCCTCTTCACTGTTGATGTTGAGACTGGTGTTTTGTGGGTACTATTTAATGAAGCTGCCAGTTGAGGACTTGTGAGGCATCTGTTTCTCAAACTAGACACTCTAATGTACTTGTCCTCTTGCTCAGTTGTGCATCGGGTCCTCCCATTCATCTTTCTATTCTGGTTAGCCAGTTTGCGCTGTTCTGTGAAGGGAGTAGTACACAGCGTTGTATGAGATCTTCAGTTTCTTGGTATTTTCTCATGTAGAATAGCCTTCATTTCTCAGAACAAGAATAGACTGATGAGTTTCAGAAGAAAGTGCTTTGTTTCTGGCCATTTTGAGCATGTAATCAAACCCACAAATGCTGATGCTCCAGATACTCAAATAGTCTAAAGGCAAGTTATATTGCTTCTTTAAATCAGCACAACAGTTTTCAGCTGTGCTAATATATTTGCAAAAGGGTCTTCTAATGATCAATTAACCTTTTAAATTGATAAACTTGGATTAGCTAACACAACGTGCCATTGGAACACAGGAGTGATGGTTGCTCTTAAATGGGCCTCTGTACGCCTATGTAGATATTCCTTTTAATTTTTTTTTTTTTTTTTAAATCTGCCGTTTCCAGCTACAATATTCATGTAACATTAACAATGTCTAAACTGTATTTCTGATCAATTTTATGTTATTTTAATGGAAAAAAAACATGCTTTTCTTTCATAAGGACATTTCTAAGTGACCCCAAACTTTTGAACGGTAGTGTATATGTTGACCTATTTTCAGCTCAAGAGGCAATCTCAGTCTTGAAATTGCTGATTCACTTCCGCTACAACCTGTTGAGCCTGATGACGACGTGGCGTCCCGAGCCATGACCCCGTGCTACAGATGCCTGAACAACAGTCAAGATCAACCACTACAGACACGGCTCAAGACTGGCAGCCAAGAAAAAGAACACAGAAGGTCAACCGTCAAGATGTGGATGAAAAGCTGCTTGCATTTGTCAGGAGACCAATCCCTTCTGCTGCTACCTCTAAGGATGAGGCATTTGTGCACAGCCTTGTGTCAGAGCTGAAGAAAATAGGAAGAAACAAGGGACGTCTGAAAGTGAAACTACTATCATTGATTGTAAACTGGGATGACCTGTATGCAACACCTATACCACAATGGCTCTTTGATGCGCTGCATGGAAGAGGTGGACTGCAGCCTATGATGTTCAGCCAGCCCAGGCATCAATACTCACCAGGATCTAGGTCTCCAACACATAGCTGGGATAACCAGCAGGCAACACCACTGCCACCACCACGGACTGCAAGTACTCCGCACGGAAGAGGTAGACTGCAGGCAATCATGTACGATGAGCCCAGGCATCAATACTCACCAGGATCTAGGTCTCCAACACATAGCTGGGATAGCCAGCAGGCAACACCACTGCCACCACCACGGACTGCAAGTACTCCGCACGGAAGAGGTAGACTGCAGGCAATCATGTACGATGAGCCCAGGGATCGATACTCACCAGGACCTAGGTCTCCAACACATAGCTGGGATGACAGCTTCAGTACATTCTCTCAAGAGAGCTAGGACAGAGACTCCCAGTCACATTGTTAATCCGCTCTTAAGACAGATACCAGCCCTGTGCATACTTAGGCCTATGTTCTGCTTTAAAAAGGAAAATGTTTATGTATGCACTATTTGCACTTCTTTGTTGTTGCAGTTATTTTGCATTGCACCTTGTATATAATATTTTTGCTATTCAGGGGATATTGTAATTGGGAGGTAAATGCCATTATTTGTTTACATGCATTGCTCTGGCTGTTCATCTCACCAACAACATGTGCACCACCATGCCTTGCTGTGACTGTTAATGTCACCTAGAATAATTATAAATAAGACTAAACAAAGAACAGTGTGTCTTACGTACCTTGAGTAAAATGAATATACAATATATAGCACCTGGTGATCTTGCTGCTCCCTTAATATAATGAAACACAGGCCTACATCTGTGGAGCATCATGATCACCAGTGTGCCGGAGTTTCTTTACACTATAGTATACTGCTTTTCTTCATGCACCTGCTTACACAATACAACATTTTCCAATAACTTACCTTAGAGTGACAGCTAGTCTTTGCTTTGCCTCGATTGTGGCCCTGTAGTTGGTCGTCTGTTTGGTGAGGTCTGGGCCAACAAAAGACAGACAAGTCTCCATCTCTTCTGCACTCATCTGGAAGTATCAGTGATGTTGAGCACGGTCCAAGAGCAGCTACTGGACAAGGTGGTAGTACTGCCCATGCTCCCTTCTCAGCACATTTATGGGAAGCACCCATAACCACCTCCTCCTTACCTGTCTGCACCTCAATAACACAAGGGTGACCAACTTTTTTTTAGCAGGTGGCGTCTGTTAATCCATGCTGTTTAAAAAAGCATAAAGTATTGTTTATTTTTTACTTGTTTGGATGAGTATACTATTACAGTTTCGTATTTCATGGGCTTTTATTCAGTAAATGCATAGTTTATATCTCATACCAGAGTGGTTTGGGGAGAGGAAAGTGTCTAGAGGTGTAAAACTACAATTTGCACTTATTAAATTATACTCCTGTCCTGGCAATATCACTATTGTACAATCATGTACTTACTTACTCATGTTACCACTCCCCAATCGCGGTGAAATCAGAATAATCAAAATACATTTCAACAGGGCCACTGAAAATGTAGGCAAGAAAAGGCGCTAATGACATCGTCCCGCCCCCAAAGTAATATCACTGGTTCAGTTTGTTTTGATATTTCAACCTGAGTGTCCTGATCGTTTCTGCTGTGGGTGAACAAAATCAACAGCGGACGCACGTTCGGTTTGGTTAGCAAGACACTGCATATCAGTGCTTTAGGCGTCACTACAGACACCCTGGTTCACAACCAGCCGTGATTGGGAGTGCCATAGGACGGCGCACAATTAGCCCAGCGTCGTCCGGGTTTGGTCGTCATTGTAAATAAGAATGTGTTCTTAGCGGACTTGCTTGGTAGAATAAAAAAATTATAATAATTGCTTAAAGTTTAGAATGTCTCCAAAACCATATCAATGTCTAGACAGAGCATTTGGGCAGAAAGGTACGTGGAATGACTCCAATGTAAGCAAGCAGGTCGGATCTGCTGGATACAATTACAGGTGCATCAGGCTATAATTGCATGTTAATCAGGTTACCAGTATCAGCTAATGGTCCCCAGTGAACCCCAAACAAATAGTGTGTAAGTAGGCTAAGTATGTACGTACCCCACATCCTATAAGGCTTGCACTGATGATTAATAGTAAATAGGCTAGTGTTTTGCATTCTACCAATCACCTGTTCCAGATGCAATCTTATTCCAACTTTAAGCTCAAGCTCTTAGCCTGGCCCATATCGTAACTAGTTCCAACCACAGTTCAGGAACAATAACTAAGAATATAGGCCTATGGCATTTTAGGTTAAGGACTGTCTCCACCACTCTGAAATGCGACACAAGCGAATCCTGCCATAATACTAGTAATAGCGCGTTTCCGCATTGGATCAGCTGATTCGGAGGAAGTATGCGGAAGAAGTAAATTCGAAACCTCAAGTAACCAAACAAAATAGTGACCTTTTTGGAAAGCTACTGACAGTAACGTTTTTAAAATTTATTTTAAAGCATAAGAGTACCTGTACCAGTTCCAATCCTGTAGTTATTTCACAGAGGTAGCCTAGTAACTGAACTGTCATCATCATGGCATGCAGCGACTCTATGGTCACAATGAATGGAACCCAAGTAAGTGTGAATCATTTCCAACATTTAGTGTTGGTAGCATTTCTCGTTTGCAATTATAAACGAACAGTATACAGTCGGGTAGTTATCAGTGTATGTCGCTTAGAGGATTTGTTTTTCGTGCATTTCTGGTAGGCTACGCTGCATTGCCTCCATTGTCATGTGCTGCTACTGTCATGTGACTTAAATAACTTTTCATTACAGTTGCGGAACTGTAGCGTTTTGCAAGCTCGTTTTTATAAAGTTTGAAACGCATTACTGCAGCGCAGACATGGCTTTATGATCTAGTCTATTCGATGGTGTTTTAACAATGTGTCGAAGCTGAGCAGTGAGCACAGTTGTGTGCACAGGGCAGGTGTACAGAGTCAATACACTACCGTGCACCTTAAAGGTTACAGGGCATGTTTAAATGAAAGTGACAATGTAACTGACCAGGTATCAAACATAGGCTACCTGGAAGGTCTGTCACATTGGCCGAGCCATCAAATGGCTTAAATACATTCAATGTCCAATATTCTGTCATTGATTTAACTTTAACTATTCAGGGGAGCACAAATGAGACCATGGTTTCATTCCTGATGGTGCCCTGAGTACAATCATTTTCTCAATCAAGAAAATTAATATTATTTGATGTGTAGCTGATAGAGAATGTATTGTTGTTCGTTTCACAATTCCTCAGGTCACAAACAAAGGTAAACCGTTCACCATACCACCTACCCTGCCCCATAAGCTTAAACACATTCACTCCACCATGGGCTATTTACTCTTACTCACTTTAACACAGAAACGGACTGGCCATAGAGCAGTTTGGGCAGATGCCTGATGTGCTGGTCCACCTTTAGCCCAGTAGTCCTGTCTAAAATGTTATTATTATTATTTTGCACATACTGATCATTATTTGGCTAACAATGGGGACCTCAAGGATAAAAAAATCCAACGGTTTGTTGGAAATGCCCGGGCCACTCTGCCCACTCTGTCCCTGTTGTATCCCATTAATTAACATGTATCTCTGTATCTCTCTGTTGTTGCTTTACAGGTTTCCTATATTGGACATGACTGTGAGGACATCCCAGAGTTCCTTGGAAAAAAATATGGATGCTTGGCAAGACGGCTAGATCTCAGCTTCAATCAGCTAAGGTAGGAGATGAGCTGAGATGAGTCGTGAATACTTCCATGGACACAGTGCCGCCTTGAGGGTGATGCTTTGTGTTAGGTCAAATGTCTTATTAATTAAGACACAACTATGTAATCATACCCTTCATTAATAAGTCATTATACATTATTATAAGGAATATACATACTCTTACACTGATTACATATAAATAGGATTGCATACAGGCCTTGCATATTCATGCAGTCATCACAGTGTGGTGGTGGGTGGACGCAACTCAATATTAAGAAGGTGTCCCAAATGTTTGGTTTACTCAGTGTAGATGGATGGTACACTGACCTGCCTTCATTGTTTTTACCACCTTATCTGATAAAGATTGGGATATTTCTACTGAGATACATCAACCTATGTGCCCATTGTGCGTGTACATTTTAGTCATTTAGCAGACACACTTATTACTGTACAGGAACAATTAGGGTTAATTGCCTTGCTCAAGAGCACATCAACATTTTTTGTCATGGCTGTGTGAAGGGCAGGATGCATCCCAAATGGCAGTCTTCAGGCCCTGGTCAAAAGTAGTTGGCTATAGGGAATATGGTGCTATTTAGGAGACACTGAGCAGCGGAGAGCTGGGTTGGCTGCTACCACGCTGTGGCTGAATTAAAGGCCTGATCAATAAATGTGACATGTTAATGCAGGGGCCCAATAGAATAAAAGATCCTTCTGACAGGACCTGAAGAATCACCTTGTGGCAGCTGGTTCAGAGCGAGGGAGCAGGGGGTGGAGGTGCCATCTCAGTCATCTCAGCAGCAGGACTGGCAAAGTTGATCTGACAACTAAAAGAGGGGAGATGATGGTTAGAATGTGCTTTTGTTTCTTGACCTGTCAGGGCCTTGAAAGGCCTCTGAATGGAGGCTCTTTTTGTCACATCGTCGAAAATTGTCGCCGTCCAGCATTGTCTGTGCTGGAAATGGGGATTTTTGTTTAATTGATTCGCTTTGCGCCCGAGTCCTGTCACGTTAATAATTGCTAAGTCCCGCACCCCAGCCCAGTCTGTCGTGAATAAATGTGTGCTTATCAGAGAATAAATAATCCTAATGAACCGCAGCGATTGAAAAACTAGCATTGTGTTGGCTGGAGTTTGATTTGCCTGCCTTTTCCTTCGCTGAGGGCGTCAAACTCTGAAGATTTCAGACATGATTGCCCCCCTTGAATGCGAAACAAAGGCAACGTGGTAAAATGTGTAAACTGCAGTTCTCTTTCATTGGATGTAATGATGTTAGATGGGTTGGTCATTTGCTGGGTTTTGAGTTGTTATTACACAGTTAACAACAAGAGAACAGTTAGTAGGCTAGATCTTTTAGTAAATGTGTTGATTGATGTCATTCAAATGCTGATGACATTATTTTCCGATCAGCCTTGAGTAATGAATGATCGCATTCTCATATCTATTACATTATACATATGTTATATTATAGGTATGTTTCTATATAATAGATATGTTATATATTATATTAGATACATTGTAGATATGTTATATATTGCTCTTTGTACAGGTTATGAACAGTGTGATTACTTGTTTTGTGGTTTGACTTTGTGGTTCCGTTCACTAACCTTAGAGTCATCCTAGGCAGAAACTCTAGAGACACAGGATTCAGAGAGACAGTCCTTTGAAGCCTATTGATTTATGGACATTGACTTCAATACAATCATACAGCCATGGTTATACTGTGTCCAAGGCCCTGAGTTTCTCCTGGACAGGTTGGTTGCAGTCAGTGGTAACAAAAAACTTCTAGTCCCATGTCGTCTATGGGCTCGTTTGAGTGGTAAGGCGAGAGCAAACAACTGTAGATGAAAGTTGAGGAGTGAAGTCGGGGAAGGTGCGTCTGCGACAGCCTAAAGTTGGACACTGATGTGGTTTTCCAACAGCAAGGCTCAGATCAATATGGCAGTGTTTCCATTGTTTATAAAAGTTGTTCTTTAAAATGTAGAAATAATCATGTCTCCAACCCCCATATCACACACTCACAAACTGAAAATATATGTGTGTACATTGTACAATCAATTGGTGATAGGTTGTGTGAAGTTCATGTAGTCGACATGTAGGCAGGCGTAAGTCGGACATTTTATATCCCCATAATGCAACACACTTTGAAAGGCGCTGACCTTCCAGTTGTGGTGAGGTGATTTGAGTGTTTCTCTAGCCTGGTCTCAGATATGTTTGTGCCGTCTTGCCAACATCTATGGTAATCAGTTAGCAAGGCAGCACAAACAAATCTGGAACCAGGCTATTATTTCCCTAAATATTCCTCATACACTGGATGTATGCAAAGAGGGATATAGCTAGACAGACTGTCCCATGTTGCATAGCTCTAAAATACAGTAATGTCTACCTTCCATACAGGACATGGTAGCTTGTTAGCTGTTACAGATGGCTTCATGGAAGTTGACTGCTACAGGCCTAATTTACCTGATGCAATTGCTGTACAATATGATCTTGTTGCCGTCTGATGCACATTCAGATGTCATAATAAATCAACACTGCAGAGCTCTCCCTGTCCTCTGCCGTGCCCTGATTGTATCACTGCTAATCACATCTGGAAATGTGCATGTACACTCTGGCCCATCTACCCAATTTTGACTGTTTCACTGATTTCTGCTCTTGTAAAAGCCTGGGTTTTCTGCACGTTAACACTAGAAGCTTATTACCTAAAATTGATGAATTGAAAGTGTGGGTTCACACTTTCAGTCCAGATGTGTTGGTCATTACTGAGACGTCGTTAAGGAAGAGTGTTTTGAACACTGATGTTAACCTTTTCTGGTTATAAGATGCTATGACCTTCTTGTTTTATATTTTTAGTGGTATTGTTAACAAACACAACCCCATAAAGAAAATGAGAATTAAAAACAGATTCTGCCCCTGTTTCGACCGTGATCTGGCAGTTACTCCACTTCAAGAATTCCATTTGTCGAAAAGCTTGGAACGCGTATACTCAGGCTGACTGGCTCTCGTTCAGGCAAATGAGAGTGCACTCAGGCTATCTGGAAGGCCAAAGTTAGTTACTTTAAGGAGCAGTTCTCTCTCTGTGTGGGTCTAACCCCAATGAGTTCTGGAAAACGGTTAAAGACCTGGAGAATAAACCCTCATCCTCACAGCTGCCCATGTCCCTTAATGTTGATGATGTGGTTGTTACTGACAAGACACACATGGCTGAGCTCTTTAATCACCACTTCATTAAGTCAGGAATCCTGTTTGACTCCGCTATGTCTCATTGCCCATCAAACAATTTCTCATCTCCCATCCCTTCTAATGTGACTAGCCCCGACGCTCCTCTCTCCTTTTCCTCTGCCCCACTACAATGTTTCTCCCTGCATGCCTTCACTGAGTCCGAGGTGCTAAAGGAGCTCCTTAAACTTGACCCCCTAAAAAACATATGGGTCAGATGGTTTAGACCCTTTCTTCTTTAAGGTTGCTGCCCTTATCATTGCCAAGCCTATCTCTGACCTTTTTAACCTGTCTCTCCTTTCTGGGGAGGTTCCCATTGCTTGGAAGGCAGCCATTTTGCGTCCTTTATTGAAAGGGGAGATCAAGCTGATCCTAACAGTTATAGGCCAATTTCTATTTGCCCTGTTTATCAAAAGTTTGGGAAAACTTGTGAATAATCAACTGATTGGCTTTCTTGATGTCTATAGTATTGTCTCTGGTATGCAATCTGGTTTTTGGTCAGTTTGTGGATGTGTCACAGCAACTTTAAAAGTCCTAAATGATGTCACCATTGCCCTTGATTTTAAACAACGTTGTGCTGCCTATTTTTATTGACTTGGCCAACACTTCTGATATGGTAGACCATTCCATTCTTGTGGGCCGGCTAAGGAGTATTGGTGTCTCTGAGTGGTCTTTTGCCTGGTTTGCTAACTACCTCTCTCAAAGAAGGCAGTGTATAAAGTCAGAACATTTGCGGTCTCAGCCACTGCCTGTCACCAAGGGAGCACCCCAAGGCTCGATCCTAGGCCCCACACTCTTCTCAATTTACATCAACAACATAGCTCAGGCAGTAGGACGCTCTCTCTCATCCATTTATATGCAGACAATACAGTCTTATACTCAGCTGGCCCTTCTCCAGATTTTGTGTTAAATGCTCTACAACAAAGTTTTCTTAGTGTCCAACAGGCGTTCTCTGCCCTTAACCTTATTTTGAACACCTCCAAAACAAAGGTCATGTGGTTTGGTAAGAAGAATGCCCCTCTCCCCACCAGTATGATTACTACCTCTGAGAGTTTAGAGTTTGAGGTAGTCCCCTCATACAAATTCTTGGTAGTATGGCTAGACAGTACACTGTCCTTCTCTCAGCACATATCAAAGTGGTTAAATCTAGACTTGGTTTCCTCTATCGTAATTGCTTCTCTTTCACCCCAGCTGCCAAATGAACACTGATTCAGATGACAATCCTACCCATGCTAGATTACGGAGACATTTATAAATCAGCAGGTAAGGGTGCTCTCGAGCGTTCTTTATCATTCGGCCATCAGAATTGCAACCAATCCTTATAGGACACATCACTGCACTCTATACGCCTCTGTAAACTGGTCATCTCTGTATACCCGTCGCAAGACCCACTGGTTGATGCTTATTTATAAAACCCTCTTAGGCCTCACTTCCCCCTATCTGAGATATCTACTGCAGCCCTCATCCTCCACATACAACACCCGTTCTGCCAGTCACATTCTGTTAAAGGTCCTCAAAGCACACACATCCCTGGGTCGCTTCTCTTTTCAGTTTGATGCCGCTAGCGACTGGAACAAGCTGCAAAATAACACTAACTGGACAGTTTAATCTCCATCTCTTCATTCAAAGGCTCAATCATGGACACTTACTGACAGTTGTGGCTGCTTTGCGTGATGTATTGCTGTCTCTACCTTCTTGCCTTTGCTGTTGTCTGTGCCCAATAATGCTTGTACCATATTTTGTACTGCTACCATGTTGTTCTGCTGCCATGTTGTTTTGCTACCATGTTGTTTTCATGTGGTGTTGCTTCCATGCTATGTTCTCAAGTGTTTCTGCAATATTGTTGTTTTAGGTCTCTTTTTATGTAGTGCTTGTCGTGATGTGTGTTTTGTCCTTATTTTTATTTTTAATTCCAGCCCCCGTCCCTGCAGGAGGCCTTTTGATAGGCTGTCATTGTAAAAAAGAATTTGTTCTTAACTGACTTGCCAAGTTAAATAATTTGTGTTGGTTTTAGAAAAGATCAAGGCCCGCATAATTGTTCCTCGTTCTTGATCGCATCACATTAACCTGTCTAGGACTGAGGTTCCGCAACAGCCAGTGAAAAGTGCAGGGCGCAAATTCAAAACAACAAAAATCTCATAATTAACATTCCTCAAGCATACAAGTATTTTACACCATTTTAAAGATACAATTCTCGTTAATCCAGCCACAGTGTCTGATTTCAAAAAGGATTTACAGCAAAAGCACTGCGGCTCAGTTGGTAGAGCATGGCGCTTGTAACGCCAGGGTAGTGGGTTCGATTCCCGGGACCACCCATACGTAGAATGTATGCACACATGACTGTAAGTCGCTTTGGATAAAAGCGTCAGCTAAATGGCATATATTATTATTATTATATTATTATTATAAAAGATTGTTAGGTCACCACCAAGCCACAGAAAAACAGCCATTTTTTCCAGCCAAAGAGAGGAGTCACAACAAGCAGAAATAGAGAGAAAATGAATCACTAACCATTGATCTTCATCAGATGACACTCATAGGACTTAATGCTACACAGTACATGTATGTTTTGTTTGATAAAGTTTGTATTTCTATAAAAAAAATTACATTGGCGCATTACGTTCAGTAGTTCTAAAACATGCAGTGATATTGCAGAGAGCCACATCAATTTACAGAAATACTCATAATAAACATTGATTAAGATACGGCTATTATACATGGAACTTTAGCTAAACTTCTCCTTAATGCAACCGCTGTGTCAGATTTTTAAAAAACTTTATGGAGAAAGCAAACCATGCAATAATCTGAGTACAGCCTTTAGACAACAAAGCAGCCAAAAAGATACCCGCCATATTGGGTAGTCAACATTACTCAGAAATGGCATTTTAAATATTCACTGCCCCCTATCCCAAAAATCTTCATCAGAATGCACTCCCAGGAATCCCAGTTCCACCATAAATGTTTGATTTGTTCGATAATGTCCATCAGTTATGTTCAAATATCTTCTTTTGTTAGGGCATTTGATAAACAAATCCAAAAGCGTGTTCAGGTCGCGCCAGATGTTCCGTTACAGCCCGTAGAAACATGCCAACCTAAGTGTGGAACCAATCTTAAGAATTTTTTAAACAAATCTAAATTAATGTTCCAACCGGACAATTCCTTTGTCTGTACAAATGAAGTGGAACCACAGACCGAGGCTGTGGTACTCTGCCAGACCACTCACTCAAAGAGCCCTTATGAGCCCCTCCTTTAGAGTAGAATCCTCAAAACAGGTTCTAAATACTGTTGACATCTAGTGGAAGCCTTGGGAAGTGAAACATAACTAATATCACCCTGTATCTTCAATGGGGGCTGAGTTGAAAAACTACAAACCTCAGATTTCCCACTTCCTGGTTGGATTTTTCTCAGGTTTTCACAGACATCATTCAAACAGTTTTCGAAATGGCAGTGTTTTCTATACAATACTAATAATAATATGCATATATTAGCATCTGGGACAGAGTAGGAGGCAGTTTACTCTGGGCACGCTATTTATCCAAAAGTGAAAATGCTGCCCCCTATCCCAAAAAGGTTAAGAACTTGATGTCCAAAATCAAATATGTATATATTTGACATTTCTCATTTCATTATTAATATTCCATTTGGTTAAGGGGGAATCTTCGATTTCAGATATTATTATTGGACTTCAAAGGATTCTCTGGACAAAGGAGAAGTTACCCAAGCCATTTGCCACTGATAGTATTGATTGATTGACTGATAGTTGTGTATTAGTTGTTGGATTACAAACTATTTGATTTCCCTCTAAATTTATTACTGGTGAGGCGTGTATTCATGTCATCAAGAAATCTCACTTTTCTAGCTCCCACCATCTCATATCTAGGGCCAGTATTTCATTTCTGACCGGCAAAACTCTGGTTCCTGTACGTTCTGGAGTTTTCTGGTCATGTGTCCTAATGAAACAACTTATCCTGTTGCATAGTGTAATTTAACCACCCTTTAATAAAGGCATTCTTTGCGATGATTGGAGGCTGTGGAAGTCACATGATTGTGTAGAGCTGTGAATTTCAATTATCGAGCAGACGAGCAGAGGTGATAAACTAATCAGGAAGTAGAGTGATGGGCGGTGCCCGCTATTTCGTTTCTCGCTCACTCTTTCTCTCGCTAGCTCAGGGTCGTAGTTATCCCCATAAGAACTCCCCTTGAGGACAAAGGAACCCTGTCCCACAGCTGTGTGTAAAACATGTAGTCTGTCCCTGATGAGAGGAACTCTGTGATACCGCCTGTACTTGTTATGAATCACTTCAAAACAAGTGCTTGACGTCTCCTCGCCCCTATCAAGATTTGTTTCACGGTACCGCTCTGTAGACACACCAGCGTTTCACAATTGTGACCCCATTTCGGTGACGCCAAAAGTAACCCAAGTGCTAACTGCCTTGACGACTGACACTTTGTCAGAGAGTGGGAGTGGACTGTCTTCAGTATAATATGTTTATATCCGTCAGCCCAGTTAACAGCTCTCATACACTAACTTGACAATGAGTGTCAGTGAAAATGAGGCAGCACCTGTCTCTGAAGTGTGTGTGTGTGTGTGTGTGTGGGTGGGAAGGGAAAGTCAGGAGATAAAGTTGGTGTAGCAGCCTGTCACACCTACACCTCATATCCCCATGCCAACCTGTCAGGCTGCCTCATCGATGTTTTGAGAGAGTGAGACTCCTAGACCAATGTAGCAGTTGGAGGACAGGGGTGGATATTATTGTGCTGTCCACTTAGTTTCAGGTGTGTGTGTGTGTGTGTGTGAGAGAGAGACATTGCGACGATGGGGAATAAATACACTGTAGACACCACTACTATCTAATGGTTACTACTAGAGCCAGTGTCTGTCGTAGGGGTTTCAATCCGTTACCTGCTGTAATATCATATATGACACCTGAGGAGAATAAATACTAACATTATCTGGTTGTTTCAGTGCAACAGATGAGTCACATCTCTTTTCAGACGAAACATTACATTGAGACTTGTTAGTAAAGAGAATAATTTGACAGGTTTCATCCTTGTCACCACCACGCTCGGCTGTGTTGTTGTTTCTGATTGTAAATGAGATGGTTAGGGTCCTGTGTAGCCTGTTGTTTCATCACATGCAGTAGGTCTCAACTGTAGTGGTACTTGTATACAGATCAAGAGGTACACACACTGGTAACTTTGGGGAGCGTTTTATTGAGCCACACAGCTGCATCGTAGTGTTAAGATGTATATTGTGGTGATCACAGCTGTGTCGTAGTGTTCAGATGTATGTTGTGGTGATCACAGCTGTGTCGTAGTGTTCAGATGTATGTTGTGGTGATCACAGCTGTGTCGTAGTGTTCAGATGTATGTTGTGGTGATCACAGCTGTGTCGTAGTGTTCAGATGTATATTGTGGTGATCACAGCTGTGTCGTAGTGTTCAGATGTATGTTGTGGTGATCACAGCTGTGTCGTAGTGTTCAGATGTATGTTGTGGTGATCACAGCTGCGTCGTAGTGTTCAGATGTATGTTGTGGTGATCACAGCTGCGTCGTAGTGTTCAGATGTATGTTGTGGTGATCACAGCTGCGTCGTAGTGTTCAGATGTATGTTGTGGTGATCACAGCTGTGTCGTAGTGTTCAGATGTATGTTGTGGTGATCACAGCTGCGTCATGGTGTTCAGATGTACGGTGAGGGAAAAAAGTTTTTGATCCCCTGTTGATTTTGTACGTTTGCCCACTGACAAAGAAATGATCAGTCTATAATTTTAATGGTAGGATTATTTGAACAGTGAGAGACAACAACAAAAAAATCCAGAAAAACGCATGTCAAAAATGTTATAAATGGATTTTCATTTTAATGAGGGAAATAAGTATTTGACCCCCTCTCAATCAGAAAGATTTCTGTCTCCCAGGTGTCTTTTATACAGGTAACGAGCTGAGATTACGAGCACACTCTGAAAGGGAGTGCTCCTAATCTCAGTTTGTTACTTGTATAAAAGACACCTGTCCACAGAAGCAATCAATCAATCAGATTCCAAACTCTCCGCCGTGGCCAAGACCAAAGAGCTCTCCAAGGATGTCAGGGACAAGACTGAGACCTACACAAGGCTGGAATGGGTTTACAAGACCATCGCCAAGCAGCTTGGTGTGAAGGTGACAACAGTTGGTGTGATTATTCGCAAATGGAAGAAACACAAAAGAACTGTCAATCTCCCTCGGCCTGGGGCTCCATGCAAGATCTCACCTCATGGAGTTGAAATGATCATGAGAACGGTGAGGAATCAGCCCAGAACTCCACGGGAGGATCTTGTCTATGATCTCAAGGCAGGTGGGACCATAGTCACCAAGAAAACAATTGGTAACACACTACGCCGTGAAGGACTGAAATCCTGCAGCGCCCGCAAGGTCCCCCTGCTCAAGAAAGCACACATGCATGCCTGTCTGAAGTTTGCCAATGAACATCTGAATGATTCAGAGCACAACTGGGTGAAAGTCTTGTGGTCAGATGAGACCAAAATGGAGCTGTCTGGCATCTCAACTCGCCTCGCCGTGTTTGGAGGAGGAGGAATGCTGCCTATGACCCCAAGAACACCATCCCCACCGTCAAACATGGAGGTGGAAACATTATGCTTTGGGTGTGTTTTTCTGATAAGGGGACAGGACAACTTCACCGCATTCAAAGGGACGATGGGCGGGGCCATGTACCATCAAATCTTGGGTGAGAACTTCCTTCCCTCTGCCAGGGCATTGAAAATGGGTCGTGGATGGGTATTCCAGCATGACAATGACCCAAAACACACGGCCAAGGCAACAAAGGAGCGGCTCAAGAAGAAGCACATTAAGGTCCTGGAGTTGCCTAGCCAGTCTCCAGACCTTTATCCCATAGAAAATCTGTGGAGGGAGCTGAAGGTTTGATTTTCCAAACGTCAGCCTCAACCTTAATGACTTGGAGAAGATCTGCAAAGAGGAGTGGGATAAAATCCCTCCTGAGATGTGTGCAAACCTGGTGTCCAACTACAAGAAATGTTGTGTTGTGGTGATCACAACTGTGTCGTAGTGTTCAGATGTATATTGTGGTGATCACAGCTGTGTCGTAGTGTTCAGATCACTGCTGCGTCGTAATGTTCAGATGTACAGTGTCAGTCTAGGGTTTTTCATAATTTTTTTACTATTTTCTAAGTTGTAGACTAATAGTAAAGACAAACTATGAAATAACACATGGAATCATGTAGTCACCAAAAATGTGTTGAACAAATCAAAACATATTTTAGATTCTTCAAAGTAGCCACCCTTTCCCTTGATGACAGCTTTGCACACTCTTGGCATTATCACAACCAGCTTCACCTGGAATGCTTTTCCAGCAGTCTTGAAGGAGTTCCCACATTTGCTGAGCACTTGTTGGCTGCTTTTCCTTCACTCTGCAGTCCAACTCATCCCAAATCATCTCAATTTGGTTGAGGTTGGGTGAATGTGGAGGCCAGGCCTTCTGATGCAGCACTCCATCACTGTGATGGGTGTTGGGTCATTGTCCTGTTGAAAAACAAATGATAGACCCACTAAATAAATCAGACAGTGTCACCAGCAAGGTACCATCACACCTCCTCCTCCATGCTTCACGGTGGGAACCACAAATGTGGAGATCATCCGTTCACCTACTCTGCGTCTCACAAAGACATGGCGGTTGGAACCAAAAATCTCAAATTTGGACTCCAGACCAAAGGACAGATTTCCACCAGTCTAATGTCCATTGCTCGTGTTTCTTGGCCTACGCAAGTCTCTTCTTATTGGTGTCCTTTAGTTGTGGTTTCCTTGCAGCAATTAGACCGTAAAGCCCTGATTAATGCAGTCTCCTCTGAACAGTTGATGTTGAGATGTCTGTTACTACATTTATTTGGGCTGCAATTTCTGAGGCTGGTAACTCTAATGAACGTATCCTCTGCAGCAGGGGTAACTCTGTATTCGTTTCCTGTGGCAGTTCTCATAAGAGCCAGTTTCATCATAGTGCTTGATGGTTTTTGCAATTGCACTTGAAGAAACTTTCAAAGTTCTTGAAATTTTCCATATTGACTGACCTTCATGTCTTAAAGTAATGATGGACTGTTGTTTCTCTGATTATTTGAGCTGTTCTTGCCATAATATGTACTTCGTCTTTGACCAAATAGGGTTATCTTCTGTATACCACCCCTACCTTGTCACAACACAACTGATTGGCTCAAGCACATTAACCTCTCTAGGGTATGTGGGATGCTAGCGTTCCACCTGGCCAACATCCAGAGCGCCAAATTCAAATACAGGAATACTCATTATAAAAATTCAGAAAAGACACAACTATTAAACATAGGTTTAAAGATGAATTTCTTCTGAATCCAACCACTGTGTCTGATTTCAAAAATGCTTTACGGCGAAAGCATACCTTACAATTATTTGAGAACATAGCCCAGCAGACAAATCATTACAAACAGTAACCAGCCAAGTAGAAGAGTTACACAAGTCAGAAATAGAGAGAAAATGAATCCCTTACCTTTGATGATCTTCATATGGTGGCATTCAATAAATGTTTGTTTTGTTCGATAAAGTCTCTTTATATCCAAAAGCCTCCGTTTTGTTTGTTTTCTTCAGCAACCCACAGGCTCAAACGCAGTCAAAACAGGCAGACGAAAAAAATCCAAATTGTATCCGTAAAGTTCATAGAAACATGTCAAACGATGTTTATATTCAATCCTCAGGTTGTTTTTAGACTAAATTATCTAAAATATTTAAACCGGACAATAACGTTGCCAATATGAAAGGCACTCTCTCGGGATTGCGCATGAAAAAGCTCTGATACGGTAGGGTCCACTCATTCAGATTGGTCTTACTCCTTCATTTATCAGAATACAAGCCTGAAACAATTTCTAAAGACTGTTGACATCTAGTGGAAGGCATAGGAACTGCAATTTGAGTCCCAAGTCAATGGATACTGTAATGGCATTGAATAGAAACTACAAAAACAAAACAAAAAAAACTTCCTGAATGGATTTGTCTCAGGTTTTCGCCTGCCAAATCAGTTATGTTATACTCGGACACTATTTTAACAGTTTTGGAAACTTTAGAGTGTCCAAATCTACATTATATGCATATCATATCTTCTGGGCCCGAGAAGCAGGCCGTTTAATTTGGGCATGCTTTTCATCCAAAATTCCGACTGCTTCCCCTACCCTAGAGAAGTTAAGAAGGAAAGAAATTCCTCAAATTAACTTTCAACAAGGCACACCTGTTAATTGAAATGCATTCCAGGTGACTACCGCATGAAGCTGGTTGAGAGAATGCCAATAGTGTGCAAAGCTGTCATCAAGGCAAAGGGTGGCTACTCTGAAGAATCACATATAAAATATATTTTGATTTATTTAACAGTTTTGATGTCATCACTATTATCATACAATGTAGAACATAGTAAGAAAATAAAAACCCTGGAAGGAATAAAAAAAAAAAAAATAAAAAAAAAAAATATGCCATTTAGCAGACGCTTTTATCCAAAGCGACTTACAGTCATGTGTGCATACATTCTACGTATGGGTGGTCCCGGGGATCGAACCCACTACCCTGGCGTTACAAGCGCCATGCTCTACCAACTGAGCTACAGGACCACCTTACAGGTGTGTCCAACCTTTTGACTGGTATGGTATGTTTTGGTGACCACTGTCCTCTACTCTGTACTGAACAGATGCATCTCACTATCTCGCTCGTCTTTTATTGATGATGTAAGTGCTCCCCTTAGTACAGAATGTGCAGAAATAGACGATATAGAACTATTGGGTCTCAATAGTCAAATTCATCTAAATTAGTCTACAAAGTCTTACTGTATATCATTGTGCTGAAGAATGTAACTGTGTGCTCTAACCAGGACAAGACCCATCATGACTATTTTAACCAGGACAAGACCCATCATGACTATTTTAACCAGGACAAGACCCATCATGACTGTGTTTTAACCAGGACAAGACCCATCATGACTGTGTTTTAACCAGGACAAGACCCATCATGACTGTGTTTTAACCAGGACAAGACCCATCATGACTGTGTTTTAACCAGGACAAGACCCATCATGACTGTGTTTTAACCAGGACAAGACTCATCATGACTGTGTTTTAACCAGGACAAGACCCATCATGACTGTGTTTTAACCAGGACAAGACTCATCATGACTGTGTTTTAACCAGGACAAGACCCATCATGACTGTGTTTTAACCAGGACAAGACCCATCATGACTGTGTTTTAACCAGGACAAGACCCATCATGACTGTGTTTTAACCAGGACAAGACCCATCATGACTGTGTTTTAACCAGGACAAGACCCATCATGACTGTGTTTTAACCAGGACAAGACCCATCATGACTGTGCTTTAACCAGGACAAGACCCATCATGACTGTGCTCTAACCAGGACAAGACCCATCATGACTGTGCTCTAACCAGGACAAGACCCATCATGACTGTGTTTTAACCAGGACAAGACCCATCATGACTGTGTTTTAACCAGGACAAGACCCATCATGACTGTGTCTTAACCAGGACAAGACCCATCATGACTGTGTCTTAACCAGGACAAGATCAATCTTGATGTCCTATCATGTGCTCTACTGTCATCCAATGAATCAAGGCTGTTGTTCCCTGCTCCCCCCCCCACACCCACCCAAAGCTGTAGAGAGAGATGAACGTGGAGTTTTTGCATTGCAGGTCAACCCTCCTCCACCTGTGTGTGTAGGATAAGGCCACAGTACGTCAGCCATGGCAGCCATTTGGCATTCTAATGGGAAATCAAGTATGCTAACTCACAGGTAATACAAAACAAACTAAAGTGCTCTAAATGTCGCCCAGCCTGTCAAATGAGATGTTAGTAGTGTGATGAAAACAGAAAAAGGAAGACAACGTAGGGAGGGGACCCCCGGTTACTACTCAGAAATGAAATAAAACCTTGTATGGCCTGTCATCCATGTCGTTTTATATTCCTATCTAAAGCACATTATGGTATTACTCCGCCACACGCCTCACTCATCTGTCTCTCTTAATTCGTCACAGGCGGCGCTCCGTCTTTCAAGTCTCCGTATGTCAACAGGGAAAGGGGCCTGCTAATTGACAAATGGGTGTCACAGACATGAAGTGCTCCTTTCCCATCAGAGCTAGACACTGGGTGTTTGATGGGGAACCAGAGGAGGGGAGGGGGGAATATTATTGGCATAAACCCAGTAAGAGCCATTCGACTGGGGCTGAAATGAGAAGTGACAAGGGAGAGAGAGGGGCTGTCATTGTCTTGGCTGAGTGTTCAGTCTGCAGAGATAGCAGTATGCAGATAAAGTGTCAGTTGGGGGGGGGTGAAAAACCGTCTGTATGAACACTTCAAATGACTTAACTGGGAGTGTGGTGTGTGTGTGTCCGTGTGTTTGACTTGGCGCTGGTTTGTATATATTTCATATCTGATCTATCAGTCCCATTTAGGAGTAATATTCTGTATAACCAGGTTTGCATCTCATGAATTAGGGCCAATACAGTGTTCCTCCAGACAGATTTAAAATGGAGAGATAAGAGAGACAAAGCCAGCAGACCAGGAAGTAATATATTCATATTGGAAGCTATATGCAATTTCACATCAATTCTGTCCTATTGAAAACACTCCATTTTAATTTTCATTGGAACAATTTCCACAGTGATGGACCACTCAGGGGAAAGTGCAGAGATGGTAGAGAAAATTGAGAGAATAATGGGACTAGATGGAATGGATGTAATGAGTTGTCAGTCTGTTGTTTTTCTTCGTCTCGCCAGTTGTTGTGCATCTTTGTCCAGTAATGACAACTTGCAATCTCATGGTAGTTGATGAAACACTGTGGTTTCTTCTAGGAGGAAATAACGCTAAGAGTTACCAGCCCAAAGCTGGTCAACACTAAGTTGACCTTGGTTATTCTATGAATAGGAATAAATTATGTTTTAAATTAGCTACTCTTAAAGTAATTACAAATGAGCTACTCACGACATGCAATTACAACAAGACATTATAAATAAAATTGCATGTAAGTATATCTGTAACTAGGATCCGTACAACTTATTGTAGAGTATGTATTTTTCTGTTGTCCCTCTAACGTACAGATGTAGGATCTGAATTTGACCTATATTGTCACAGCAAAATAATCCAGCGGTGACAACATTTGAGCATTTTGTCCATAATGTTACTTCATCTGTGGTTAGGCTATTAGCTGGCCAAAAAGCAGGCTACATGAAAAGTGCAATACTGTTCAAATAACCGTGTGTTAGTGTGGGTTTTCAGTGAATGTATGTAAAGCATGAAGCGGTGCAGGAAAAGGGTGATCAAATTAAGATCCCACATCTGTAGTCTAACCACCTTATCCTGAAGATGGCTGCTGTCAGTTGAACTGTTGATTCTCAGCAGACAAAGCTAGTTTCCTACTAGAACTGGTTTAATCTTGTTGTAATGACATCATAACCAGTTTTGCCTGCTGGCTTTGTTCTCATAGAACGCTAGGCGTCCTTTCCTGAAAACTCTCCAGGCCGACCCCAGCGCACCCCAGTCCAGGGATAGCCAGCCTCTGCTTTCTGGCTAATGTTCATCAATGCTGTGTGAAAAGCAGAACAGAACCATACCATAGCCTGGAGAGAACTTGTAATGCTAAACACATGACAACTGTGTGTGTGCTTGTAGACCGGGTTCATCAAAGGTTTTGCTATCAGCATCTGATGCCCATGTGTCAAAGTAAACGGAACCATAGCACTTAGTCAAATGAAATCCTGCTGGAGAGGGGGACCTCAATGAACGTGACGCTCGCTCAAAAAGAGAAAGACAAGGGGAAGAGAACATTAGTACAGTCTTTCCAAATTTGTTTAGAAATATTCTCGCGGGCAAGTCATGCACTCTCTGTTTTGGTAAGATGACAATCTTGTATCAGATAGAAAATATTTTTTTCCCCACACATGTTGCAGCCAAACCGCAGCGAGGCAGCAATATGGTCCTGGTTTAGAGCAATCTCTCTCTGTCTCTCTCTGTCTCTCTCTCTGTCTCTGTCTCTGTCTCTCTCTCTCTCTCTCTCTCTCTCTCTCTCTCTCTCTCTCTCTCTCTCTCTCTCTCTGTCTCTCTGTCTCTCTGTCTCTCTGTCTCTCTGTCTCTGTCTCTCTCTGTGTGTGTTTACATACAGTACTGATTCTGACTGTAATGAAGCACTACAGGTACCATGGAGAAGACTGGCCCCATTTCAGGATCAGTGTTGCCTTTTAGATCATAATGCGTAAGATTACGTGGACAGGTCAGCACTCCTACTCTGGGATGCTTATAAATACATGCCCAAATCTGCAGGGGCTTGACCCAACCAAGAGTACAATCAATGTTTTGTCATGTTTTTTTTTTGTGTGGACCCCAGGAAGAGTAGCTGATTCTGCAAAAGCGAATGGGGATCCAAATAAACAAATGACTGTGTAGGATCCCTTTTTTAAATCACACTAGCAAGGGATTTTATCGATAGGTGAGGCATACTCCCAAATCTAGTTAGGATTATCTGCAGTATGCTGAGACTATTGAATGATAGCTAGAGTCACTCAACAGGGTCTTTCTGTGTAGTATGAATGGAGCAGTACATGCCTAGCTAGGCCATAGTCCCCCAGTCATCTCCCAGCTGTATAGTCCCTTTCACCAACACTGTATTTATAATCCCTATCTATGTCTGTGTTGCAACACAACAAAAGCCCACTGATGGCAGAGAGGGACTCATCCCTAAATCACTGTCAGAACATCGCCGTCGGCCTTCTAGAAGGAATTCCACCACGGAACGCTCGCTAATCTCAGGCCGTCTCGTGGTGGTGTTGGATTCCGTAATGGAATGGAACATCTTTATGTTCCTTTTGTTAAAATTAAATATATACTGGGCACCGGTGCCATTCCCTTTGAGTGTGTCACGTTTTTTATTGTATATCCCAAGACGGATGGCGTGCCACTGACACAGAGCGCAATCTACAGGCCTGTAGTTGGCCCTACTGCTGACACACAGCCAACACTCTGGAGGGGAGAGGAGAAAGGCTGACGGTTTATTGGCACAGAGAGGGAGGGAGAGTGAGGACAGAGGGGGAAAGAGAGAGGATAGACTGACTGATGAAGAAACAGAGAGTGTGAGAAAGGATGGATGGATGGATGGAGAGAGAGCGAGAGAGGGGAATTCTGTACTTTATGGTTTTTACCACAGCCAGCTGTCACAACTCCGCCCGCTATGTGGATGGAATTTATTGGGTATTATTTAGAAACTTGTCAGTGGTAATGACGACAGCTATGATTTCAATTATCACCCACAAAATAGAGCTTAATTCACTACCTCGCCGGACCTAATGAACGGGCCTGACATAATTTCAAAATAGTTCGATACCCATGCTATTTTAATATTTTATGTTGACCAGCGATTTAATTTTCCTCCCTGGTGTTTGGCATGTGGTGAAGGGTCCCACTCCCTCATGTGCCCTTCGTTTGGTTGCCCTGTCAGAGCTATTGAGTTCAAAGCCCTTCCCAGGGAGGGAGGGAGATATTTTTTTCCATTGACACAAATCCAATTAGTTTTAGTACACAGTTTGGTGAAATAAAAAGTCTCTTTAAAATCTACAATATGTTTCCTTAGCGTTTTAGTAGAGAGCAACGCTGAGTAATGTATCTTTATGGGTTGACTTGAATGGGCCAGTGGCGGACATACTCCCATTTTTCTAATCTGACAAGTTCAAAACAATTCGCCCATACGTCTTACTTATTTTCCCAGCAGCCATAGCCTGAGTCTGTGAATATTGCATAAACAAGTACTGTAGCTACTTTCTAAGATCTTGATTCTCCTACATATTTAAACACATATTAAATAGTTTAAAACTAACCCACAGACGTTGCCGTAAGGCCATGCAAATATGATTGGGAAAATCGTGAATCTATTATTTAATAGTGACATGTTTAGTAAGTAGTTGACTTGTGGTGAGCTGATGCCTAGTCCAGTTTTGACATAAGGGTGTGCATTTTAAACAAGTGTTAAAAGGGAGATGATTAGGGATGGCACTGAGCTGTCAACAAGGCTACTAGAATAGTATGCTCCGCTAAAGGTGAAGCTGAGGGCACATCCCAATAGTTTAACATGGCTTCCTCCCTTCACCTTCTCGAATCCATCTGTACTGATCTAAAAACACAGGTGAGGTGAAAGCAATACGCCAGATTAATATGTAGAGCAGTGTTTCTCAACTCCCACACACGTTAGCTGTAGCCCTGGACAAGCACACCTGAGTCAACTTGTCACCTAATCATCAAGCCCTCAATGAGTTGAATTAGGTGGTTTTTGTCCAAGGCAACAACAAAAACGTGTGCTGGTGTGGGTACTGGAGAGTTGGAGTTGGGAAACACTGGTGTAGAGGAAACTACTCCAGACTACTGAGACACACCCTAAATCTCCTGTTAGTCCATGGCTCATCTAGCGTTTACGTTCTCCCATCACACTAAACCATCTCCCAGATGAATGATGTAAGTGGTGGGGTGTTCTTGTCAATGTGTCCCGAACGAAGAGGAAAAATACGCTTCCAGAGCCGCCTGGAAGCAGAACAAAGAAGTTTCCTGCTTTCCTGGATTTGGCTGCCTGGACAATATGGTTGCTCTCAGCTCCACGGCTCTCAATCCACCTTCCACAGTTCTGTCCAGGAGAGTGGATTGGGTTGAAAAGTGAAGACCGATACATGAGGTCTACCCAGCCAAGGTTTTAGATGATGCTTGTAGCCCACAACATTTTTAGAATTATGTGGCGTGATTTTTTTTTTTTAAGAGGCCTAATGATAATTGTTGACAGTGGAGAAGATCCATCGCACCACCATTAAAGTGCATGGGGAACTGTCACTATGTCATTATAGACCTATTCCTAGTGAGCCTAGGGGACTCCATCAATATTAGAAAATATTACATCACCGCAATAAACGCTGCCTAAAATAATCATCTTTTAACCTTAGCGTCGGGAGTCATGTTTAACAGTGGTTTGCCACCCGCGGAGTGATACACTACAGCAAATCGGCTAATTTGCTTGCTTTGCAAACTCTCACCTCACTGGCGAGGGGTGACGTTTTTTCTCCTTCTACCCCAGTTAGAAGGCTTTAAACCATTTCTGTCTCGGTACAGCTGCACCACATTCTCAGCACAGCTGAAACACATTTCCCGTTTCCATTTCAGATCAACTCAATCACATCTTTGGCAGCGTTTGCTTTTAAAAGTCCCTCGCTTTCCTCTTCTCTCAGCCACCTTCCTCCCCAATCCCTATGGCCTGGTAGTGCTTAGCCTGATAGGATGGTTTATAGAGAAGGAATATACCTCCTCACTGGGGTGAGTTTCTCTTTGTCCCTCCTTTCTCGCTCCCTCCCTCATTTGTTTACCTTTTTTAGTTGTTTGATACTCAATTTATTTGAACAGCATGGAAAACTATTCTCTATAAAACAATGCAGCTATACGAATGACTGAATCAAAGTGTAGAGAAAGTGTTTATAGTTACATATGACATGCATCAGACTGAGAGGTTTTTTTATGGTCAGGCTGCAATACATCAGTGGTATGTTGCCTCATTCCTTTTGGATTTACTGAGGCACATGTTGAGATAAGAAACGGTGGCGGCATGTTCCGTGTCTAGGCAGCTGACGTGTGTATTCCAGTTCAAGAATACTCTCCCTGTGAAAATGGGCGGCCATTTTGAGGTTCTATCAATTTGTTTTCCCTTCATAGATATAGTCTGCCCATTAGTGTATGTACCATGACTCTGATCACCACTGAGACAGTTTCCATGTGAACTCTGTGTATCTGTGGCTGACACTATCTCAACAACAGACCATAGGCCTACATCCCGCTGATCCGCTCTCCTCTGTCTGTCCAGACATTTGGTGCTATTTAAAGAGTTATCCCTCGACGGTGGTGGTGGAGGAGGAAGAAGAGTGATGTACTCCGGGCAAAGAAAACAGTCCTTTTCTTCTACTGTCTGGTGCTGGGGCTCTGGGGTCCACAGCAGTCAGAATCCTGCCTCTGTACTGAGAGGCTTCAAAACAAAAAACAAATAATGGAGGAAGAGGTGGAGGAAGAGTGGGATGGGGGAAGCGAGTAGGAAGATGCAGAGGAGGATGAGGTGAAGAACAGAGGGACGAGGATGGGGAAGAAAATAGGGGGCACAGGATCCTCATGAGACAGGCTCAACAGGGTGCAGAACAGACTTGTGATCTAACCAGCTGTTTGTGTCTTTCCAATGAAAGTTTTGTAGAAGGGGAAGAGTGAGAATAGAAGAGGTAGAGAAAGTGGTGTAAAATCTCCGTCCTGTTGTTGGCAGAAACCAGGCAGGAAAGAAGGCAGGTTGGAAGAGATGTAAAGATGTTCACAGGGCTGTGGAAGACTGGCGTACACAAGGCCTACAGCTGGTGGCTAGTTTGGCCGTTTAGTTTCACCTCGGGTGCAGATTTTAGCATGACAGTTCTATCCATATGTTTGTGAGAGTAGACATTTTTAGTCACTAAACAAGATGGTCACTTGAGGGTGCTTCTAGTTGGTCAGAGAATACATAGATTCACACTAACAGGTTGAAATGAACAGAATAATGACAATTTTCCTCTACTAATTCCCATAGACTAATATCAGATTCAATCTGGAGGTTTTATTTCATTGTATGAGGCATGTATTAGCTTATTTCAAAGTAGCCTATAGCCAAAATCAGACCATATGTTGAGGACATTATTTGATGAGCACTTCCTTATGCCATTGAAACCAGCGTTTTCTATTGTTCTGTTTTCAAATCAACGTTCTTTCATTGTCCAGCAGGCAAAGACACAGTCCTTGTCATATTAACAACCCTGCTAGTTGTTGCATCTTTAGATCTCCCCTCTTTCTACATTTCTAACAGGTATTTTCATCTCTGTCACATAAAACTGCTTGCATGGGTTCTTGCTAATTGCATTTTGTCACTACTGCCGTGTGCACATTGGTGTGCTTCTGACGTGAAGGAATAACAGTTGATCAACATTTTAAGCTAAACGTTCTGATCTGTTACTTTAGCCTCATTGCTTTTTACATGTACAGTGGTCTTAGTTGTGGGACTACTGTATATCAAATCCAAGTTTATTTGTCACATGCGCCGAATACAATGTGTGGACCGTACAGTGAAATACTTACTTACAGGCTCTAACCAATAGTGAAAAAAAGGTATTATGTGAACAATAGGTAAGTAAAGAAATAAAATCAACAGTAAAAAAACTGTGAAAAACGGTAGCGAGGCTATAAAAGTAGCGAGACTACATACAGACACCGGTTAGTCAGGCTGATTGAGGTACTGTACTTACAAAGATAACAATAACTAGGAGAAGTATGTAGGTAACTATCGCTAGTTAATTTGTTGTTCTCACATCACTTGTAATTACTACCTGCTGCAGCGCTCTCTCAACACCAATGACTGCTCAACACCCCCCGCCCCCGTGGCCCTTCCCCTCCTTCCCCACCACTGACAGTCACTCATTCAGCAACAGTCTGCCTCACTGCCTGATAATCAGCAGGAGCAGGTCACAGTGAAATTCATTAAAAGAACATGTAAAGAGATGCCATGGTGAGAACTGCGGACATCCTAATTGACTTGTGACATGGCTGTCAATCAAGACAAGCAGAAGGCCTATAGGCTTAGGTCAGGCTTAAAAGGTTGTCTGAACTGAATCTTTATGTTCAGTTATCTCATCGACCTCTGTGTTTTGTACCAATGGATACATTGATTATACTTACTTCCACAAGTTAATAACAATCAGAATTGTGAGTTCAAATCTGGCTTTTCAAGGATGTATGGTAACCACATTGAAAGAACATTTTACAATCCACCTTAGACAGTACTGTCATCGTTGCTGCTATTGTTAAACATATAACAGAGACAAATCTATCTTCCTTTCAACTGAGTACCAGTCATCTAGTCACCACACACACACACACACACACACACACACACACACACACACACACACAGAGCCCCCTCTCGCTGCGAATATGTATCCTTCCAGTGTAGCTGCTTAAATTAATTATTACTTTTGTAGTGAACCCCGAGGCCGTGCACAGGCAGCTAATCCCTAAAGAGAGCTAATCCGAGCCATCCCAACAGAAAATCAATGCTGCCCTTTGGTGTTGGCATGCCATCAGGGTAGGGACACATGTCTGACAGACCTCCTGATTATTTGATGAGGTGTGTTTTTGAAGTTGTAAAACCAGTGGAGGATGCTTGAGGTGTTTGGGATTACAAAAAATATCCGTAAGCGAGGGAAGCTGATAGGAGAGGCTACAAATGGGTATTTGTGTTTTTTTTTTGTGTGTGTTTTTTTTGTGGAGTAGAAAGTGATGAGTTTCATGGGGAAAAAACTCCACAGTCCCATGAAATGGCTCATGAAATTGACTCTGATAACAAACAATATTTTGAATCACTTCGATGACCAGAGTGTCCTTAAAGCAGCAATCAGCAGACAGTGTTCTCCCCGCCCCTGTTTCGGTAGAAAGCTGAGGGATGGGGCTGGAAAATTGTAACCACTCAAATAAATGTAAAAATGATAGTTTTTAGCCATGTTTTGTGGCTATATAGTGTATGCTTACATTTACTTTGTTTACAAACATTGGGGGAAAACAAGCTTATATTTCTGGTTCTGAGGCATTTATAAGTTATTTCAGTAAATATAATTAATTTACAACATTTACATTTACATTTAAGTCATTTAGCAGACGCTCTTATCCAGAGCGACTTACAAATTGGTGCATACACCTTATGACAACCAGTGGAACAGCCACTTGCATCTAAATCTTGTTGGGGGAGAAGGATTACCTACCCTTACTTACCCTATCCTAGGTATTCCTTGAAGAGGTAGGGTTTCAGGTGTCTCCGGAAGGTGGTGATTGACTCCGCTGTCCTGGCGTCGTGAGGGAGTTTGTTCCACCATTGGGGGCCAGAGCAGCGAACAGTTTTGACTGGGCTGAGCGGGAACTGTACTTCCTCAGTGGTAGGGAGGCGAGCAGGCCAGAGGTGGATGAACGCAGTGCCCTTGTTTGGGTGTAGGGCCTGATCAGAGCCTGGAGGTACTGAGGTGCCGTTCCCCTCACAGCTCCGTAGGCGAGCACCATGGTCTTGTAGCGGATGCGAGCTTCAACTGGAAGCCAGTGGAGAGAGCGGAGGAGCGGGGTGACGTGAGAGAACTTGGGAAGGTTGAACACCAGACGGGCTGCGGCGTTCTGGATGAGTTGTAGGGGTTTAATGGCACAGGCAGGGAGCCCAGCCAACAGCGAGTTGCAGTAATCAAGACGGGAGATGACAAGTGCCTGGATTAGGACCTGCGCCGCTTCCTGTGTGAGGCAGGGTCGTACTCTGCGGATGTTGTAGAGCATGAACCTACAGGAACGGGACACCGCCTTGATGTTAGTTGAGAACGTCAGGGTGTTGTCCAGGATCACGCCAAGGTTCTTAGCGCTCTGGGAGGAGGACACAATGGAGTTGTCAACCGTGATGGCGAGATCATGGAACGGGCAGTCCTTCCCCGGGAGGAAGAGGAGCTCCGTCTTGCTGAGGTTCAGCTTGAGGTGGTGATCCGTCATCCACACTGATATGTCTGCCAGACATGCAGAGATGCGATTCGCCACCTGGTCATCAGAAGGGGGAAAGGAGAAGATTAATTGTGTGTCGTCTGCATAGCAATGATAGGAGAGACCATGTGAGGTTATGACAGAGCCAAGTGACTTGGTGTATAGCGAGAATAAGAGAGGGCCTAGAACAGAGCCCTGGGGGACACCAGTGGTGAGAGCGCGTGGTGAGGAGACAGATTCTCGCCACGCCACCTGGTAGGAGCGACCTGTCAGGTAGGACGCAATCCAAGCGTGGGCCGCGCCGGAGATGCCCAACTCGGAGAGGGTGGAGAGGAGGATCTGATGGTTCACAGTATCGAAGGCAGCCGATAGGTCTAGAAGGATGAGAGCAGAGGAGAGAGAGTTAGCTTTAGCAGTGCGGAGCGCCTCCGTGATACAGAGAAGAGCAGTCTCAGTTGAATGACTAGTCTTGAAACCTGACTGATTTGGATCAAGAAGGTCATTCTGAGAGAGATAGCGGTAGAGCTGGCCAAGGACGGCACGCTCAAGAGTTTTGGAGAGAAAAGAGAGAAGGGATACTGGTCTGTAGTTGTTGACATCGGAGGGATCGAGTGTAGGTTTTTTCAGAAGGGGTGCAACTCTCGCTCTCTTGAAGACGGGAGGGACGTAGCCAGCGGTCAGGGATGAGTTGATGAGCGAGGTGAGGTAAGGGAGAAGGTCTCCGGAAATGGTCTGGAGAAGAGAGGAGGGGATAGGGTCAAGCGGGCAGGTTGTTGGGCGGCCGGCCGTCACAAGACGCGAGATTTCATCTGGAGAGGGGAGAAAGAGGTCAGAGCATAGGGTAGGGCAGTGTGAGCAGAACCAGCGGTGTCGTTTGACTTAGCAAACGAGGATCGGATGTCATCGACCTTCTTTTCAAAATGGTTGACGAAGTCATCTGCAGAGAGGGAGGAGGGAGGGGGGAGGATTCAGGAGGGAGGAGAAGGTGGCAAAGAGCTTCCTAGGGTTAGAGGCAGATGCTTGGAACTTAGAATGGTAGAAAGTGGCTTTAGCAGCAGAGACAGAGGAGGAAAATGTAGAGAGGAGGGAGTGAAAGGATGCCAGGTCCGCAGGGAGGCGAGTTTTCCTCCATTTCCGCTCGGCTGCCCGGAGCCCTGTTCATAAATAGATTTAGCAACTGCTTGTTGCCCGTTTTATGATTCAAAACTTGTTTTAAAGACATTAATATATACTATATATATATATACTATATATGCCATTTAGCAGACGCTTTTATCCAAAGCGACTTACAGTCATGTGTGCATACATTCTACATATGGGTGGTCCCGGGAATCGAACCCACTACCCTGGCGTTACAAGCGCCATGCTCTACCAACTGAGCTACAGCTATCATAACTTGATATCCCATAAGGAAATTTTCGATATCCCCTCGGGTCCCAACCTGTTTTGGACATTTTCTGTTGATAATCGTTTCAGCGGATGGATGCTACGAATGATGTTTATATTGAAACCATGGAGGACAGATGACCTAGTGTCGACCTCTGTGTTGATGGATGGATGTGGTGGTTGAATGTTCTGCAGCGCTGCAGTCATTGAGCATCTGAAGGGATTTTCTTTCCACTGATGGACTGCTGATGGAGTAATCAGATTTGTAGCACCGCACTCTGGATATTTTCACTGGGCTGTTTGATGGCTAACGCTAGTTGAGTTTAGCTCCCTGGTTTAAAGATTCTAAGAAAGGCTATAATGGACAGCCACTTTATTTAAAGGAAGGACTCTCTATCCCAGAACAAGCAGTCTGGAATTGCCAACATTGTATGTGTCTTTATGAAAACTTCTTCATGTTCAAATAAATGAGAGCCTTCATTGATACAGTCTCTTTATACTTCTGAACATCATCTACATTAGAAGCCGACCGATTATGATTTTCCATCGCCAATACTGATTATTGGAGGACCAAAAAAAGTAGATACTGATTAATCGGCTGATTTTATTTTTTATTTTTTTTGTAATGATGACAATTCCAACAATACTGAATGAACACTTTTAATTTAACTTAATATAATGCATAAATAAAATCAATTTAGTCTCAAATAAATAATGAAACATGTTCAATTTGGTTTAAATAATGAAAAAAACAGTTTTGGAGAAGAAAGTAAAAGTGCAATATGTGCTATGAAAAAAGCTAAAGTTTAAATTCCTTGCTCAGAACGTCTCTCTCCTCATTCCTCCAATTAGTCCGGGATTACCACCCTTCTCTCTCCTCATTCCTCCTATTAGTCCGGGATTACCACCCTTCTCTCTCCTCATTTCTCCTATTAGTCCGGGATTACCACCCTTCTCTCTCCTCATTCCTCCTATTAGTCCGGGATTACCACCCTTCTCTCTCCTCATTCCTCCTATTAGTCCGGGATTACCACCCTTCTCTCTCCTCATTTCTCCTATTAGTCCGGGATTACCACCCTTCTCTCTCCTCATTCCTCCTATTAGTCCGGGATTACCACCCTTCTCTCTCCTCATTTCTCCTATTAGTCCGGGATTACCACCCTTCTCTCTCCTCATTCCTCCTATTAGTCTGGGATTACCACCCTTCTCTCTTCTGGCTAAGCCCATTTGATTATTTTATATTTAACTACGCGTGTAAGAGATTTGGAAATTAAACAGCACCCTGACTTTGTTCGGCTGCTCATCAGCTGCTACAATCAAACCCAGTGTGTTTGACTCGCAGCTAGAATGTTGCTGCTCATGTAGGAGCGAACACGGAACACCAGAAAATGACTGGATGATGACATCATCGTTATATTAAAATGGAGGGGGTCTGTGTGGACATTTTTTTTTGGGTGAACAGAGCGCATTGAGAGGACGTGACGACGGATGACTGTGGTGTCTGGTCTCGGACAGAAGCGCAACATTGTTCACTATTGCAGATGGACAACACTAAATATTTTATGGATCATTGTGACTCTGTATCAAGAGCCGTAGTTGGCACAATGAGAAGGTTTAGATGCAGCTTGAGATCCAGATAGAATGGGGACCTGTAGTATGTTCTTTAAGTGACTGTAATGGAAGGTGGTGGATGCTGCTCACTCACCGTCTTGCAAAGGATATCAAGAACATAGAAATGTAATTACTAGGACAGACATTCCTGTAGTTATATTTCTATGACGAAGGCCATAGTAGGGTGTTACTGTAAACCAGTGCATTGATTGCTGTAGTGATGGAAGTTAGTCCAACAATCTGTATGACTTTTATCAATCAAGTTAACATAGAGATGAGAACATAAAGATTATACATTAGATTTTCTTTCAACTTCAACTGTACCCAATCCATGATGAAGCACTGTGTGTGCATGAAACTAAGAAAAACACAAGCTTGTCTAATATGTATGCAGGAAGGGAGGAAAAACCCATTTCTATTTCTTGGAAAAAACTGTATTACAATTTTCTCTCTATAAGCAGTAGTGGTAGAGTGGTATGTTTGCTCTGCATTCGTCTGATTAAAGGTTGCGAGGAGACATTTCTCTCTTCTTTATGGTCTCGCTTGGCAACAGCGCTAGCATTTAAAAGTCCATTAAGAACCTTCTAACTGTCAAGATCTTTTGAATTATGGATATTTGCTTTCCTCGCCGAGTCTCCCAGAGTCACCAAAATTACTTTAATAGCACAAGTGGTTGTATTAATACGCTTTTTCATGAAGAGTAGCTGTATTAGCATATCAGTCGAGTGCTAAGGACTTTTCCAATGAAGTCTGATGAGGTAGAGCAAGGGGAAGACACATATATTTCTAGCTCCCTTATTTGTCAACAGTACACAGCTGTAGTGCACAGACTGCCTACAGACTGCCTACAGACTGCCTACAGACTGCCTACAGACTGCCTACAGACTGCCTACACTATCTCTCGACCTTATTTGTCAACACTGTTAATCTGTTATAGTGCATGGACTGACTATATACTATACTGACATACAGGTATGTGATAAACATAAAAAGCTTTTGCATTTCCTTTAGCGTGACACACTGACACTATCTATGTTCTCGTCAGCTTGGCTGTGTTGATTTGACGCCTGTCCTGACAGACGGCACGTCCCATAAATCGAAGTCAGTGTCGTAGTCAGTTGTACTGTAGACAGTGCTTTGCCATCACAGCCGCAGAGGGAATGTAGTTTGGGATGTGCATTTGAATCCTGGTCTGTTTAGCGTTTGCCCCTGCATGGCCTGACAATCTGGGCCAGACATCATGTTAATGGTATGTACAGTGATAACGCCAATAAACTGTCAGGATGATTGATAATCTGAGCTTTATAGCAGTATGACTTTCCTCCTCACCGCTCGTGATGATGGCTTCCAAATTGAATTCCTAGCGTGTGTGTGTGTGTGGTTGGGTGTGTGAGATCATTAGGAAGGTGAACATTTTGCCAAAGCTTTTTGTACTGCAGTTCACTGAAAATAAAATATCAACAGTATGTATACAATGTGTTGTCTATACTGTAGCAATGCATGCGTTGAACTATAACCTTTTGCATTCAACAGAACAATACCTTAATTTGATCTTTTGCCATTTTATTCTTAATTTGGCACCGTTTTCTTTTATGATTTAGGCCTCTAGTTTTCACCTCAGCCTTCCCTGTAGTTTATATAAGGAGGTACTCATTCCTAGCTCTAATGCATTGATGTATGGCTCATTGGTAGTTATCCAAAAGCAATGGGTTGGAAGATTGGCATCACATGGCCCCGTTACTCCTGCACAGTGTCTCAAAGGGGTTATGAGGTAGCTCCTTTTATCTGTGACAGGCTCCGCAGCAGCCCCCTCCGTCGCTGACTGGCTGCTTGGCAGCCTCACATAGAAAGCAGCTCTTTGTTTTATGTAAATTGTGATTGATGAGTCGTCTCGCACAGCGTGCAGTTTCTGACAAACTATTGATGGCTTCTCTCAGCGAAGTGTTAGTCCAGGTGACAGAGTCATCCATTTTAAGATGAATTACAGCACAGAGTTGTAGATGTACAGTACCTCGACAGGAAAGTAATCTGGCCCGGCTTTCATCTGCAGAACCGACTGTCTGAGGGACGACTCAACTCTGGAGACGTCAGTGTCCTTTCCAAATGTGCTGACTATGTTTTGCGTATCTGCCATATAAATTGTGGAGCTATTTTAAAAGGTTGAGGTTAATATGTTGTATTATTATACATGCTGCATATCAGCAATTTTGGCAACAATACTGTCTGGGCATAGGCTGAGAATTGTCATATGCTACAGCCATTTCTCAGTGACGGAGCTCTAGCGAGCTATCTTCCACACCGGTTCAATAACATAATTCTATTTCTCTGTACATTCTCAGAGGAATCTAGCCATCTCAGAACTTATGGTTTGGAACGCATGCTGCCAACATGGCGTCGATTAGAATTCAAATCTCAAACTGAGTTTGCAGAGCAACGCGGAGCAAAACAGTTATTTTAGGCCTTACCATCAAAGTATACCTGTCTGTCCATTAAGACTCATTCACTACCTCTGGTTTCCACATGGTTTATTTGAGTTGGATAAAGGAGTTGGTTCACAGGGCCCATCAGACCCACGTTACTCTGGTGTATGAATGTGAATTTACATTGGCTCACACACACACACACACACACACACACACACACACACACACACACACCATGCAATTTGGGTAATGGGCCTCAATCAAAAGGGAATTACTCTGATTTCGGGAGCCTGGTGTTGGCGGACGCTAGATACAGGACTCAGGAGGACCACAGACTACTACACTCTACAGACGGCCAAATCTGCATCCCCCACCACAGACTGGCGATGGCCTGGCTGACAACTTGATTCCACCAGATGCTTCAAGGGGACCTTAACCCATAAAATCACTCTGTCTGTCCTGGGTCCAGAGCCACGGGGCTGGGCCGGGCCCCACCCTTCCGTCTCCTAACGGCAATATAAATAGATTCACATGACAGGGTAATTCATCTCTGGTCATTAAAACATCAGCTCTAGGAGACAGCTCTCCAAGACCCCAGCGCTTGTTAGGGCCAGAGCAGCAGCCCAGATGCCGGGGATGTAAACTCATGAAGAGAAGATTAATTTATCTGTCATCCCTGACTTTGACAGTCGCTGTAAATCTGTCTCTGGCCTCTGCACGGCAGGGAGGGAGGGAGGCAGAGGTAGAGGGGGTGAGAGAAAGAGTATGGAGGGAGAGGAAGGATTAGGGGAGAGAGTGGAAGAGAAAGAGGAGAGGTAGTTGAGGGAGGTTAGAGGTGGACAGTGAAGCTTGGGACATTTGCCGCATGATATCGATGAGAGGACTCACTCGCTCACTAACTACTCTCGTCCACCTCGAACATGTTGACGGTCGTCCTCACCAGATGATGTTTGAAATCCTATTGTTGAGAAGAGAACATTTGGCAATGATTTGAACCCCCATAACCCATTTACCCTCCACTGCTAACCCACCCTATATCCATGTTTTTCTCTGGTTATTTCCAAGATGGTGGTCACATAAGGCAGGCGCGGTGCAGAATGAGTAGTGGGAGTGTCAGGGAAGCCATTTGGGGCGTGTTTGATGGTAACAGGTGAGCCTCGGAGCGAGGAGCATGTGAGCGAGGAGGCGGATGGCGAGCTTTGGAGAAACAGGAGAAGTTTTTAAAACTTAAAACATAAATCAGACAAAGCATTCTATTTCTTATCATATCTGATGTCAGTGTAGTCAGAGTACACATTTGGATGGATAAAATGTTTATCGGGTTGAATACGAGCTGAGTGCCCTGGCTTCTCACACTATCTATCTAGAGTTCTACTCGGAATCACATGCATGCGACATTTGACGTCCCGATATTGAATGTCAGTGCACATATTTTCTATACATTTACTCAGAGTATTTCACTTGTAGCTGAAGTTTTTGAAATATGGAAGGATATAGTTTACTCAATTACTGTAAATATGTTGTGATGTGTTTTGAGAGTCTGTTGTCAAATGTTATTCACGTGTCAAATTGGTTTTTATTTGCTCATGTAAATCATTTCTTTAAGCTGCCATAAGTACGTTTCACACACCATGCAGGTTGAAATTTATTATTTTTCAGCCTCACATCCAATCCTCGACAGTTTTCCACACCAAAGTCCTGTGGCCAAAGCAAAGCTCTCTTTCTTTGAGTTGGATTTATAACCTACATATGTGGATGTAGTTAATGCCTTCAGTGCAGATACAAGGCCTTGGTTGTCAATAAAGGACCCACTGGTTAGGCTTTACATATGAGTTATGTATCTCTCTCTGCCTGTACTGTCCCGCAGCCATGTACCGATGCCATGTTTCTAATCTTCCTTTCTACTGACGGATCATATTACTTATTCAGCTACTTTTACACGTTTTTAAGAGGCCCCTCCATCTTTATTTTCAAAAACCCTCCTTATATATATATATATATATATATTCCTCTTTAAGGTATTGTTAAAGGCCCAGTGCAGGCAAAAATGAGGGATTGTCCAGGAGAAATGTAACGCTCTCAAATGATTATAGTCTTCAATAACCAATTACTATCTGTCATTGACGTATCAATCCCAGATTGCCCCTCTAAATTGGTAATAACTGTTCAACACCTCGTTGTGCGAATCTGGTCTGGAGGAGGAAGTGACACATGTTAACCGGGGGAGTGAGGCCAGGGGGGCTTGGCTATAGCGTGGATGTGCATTCATATGCTAATAGGGGCTCCCGCCTTGATTTGTCAAACCTGCTCTCCTCCAGAGAGGGAGGCAAGGCCTCCAGCCATGGAGAGGAAAATGGAGAAGAGGGCTTATGGGTGGAGGACATCACTAATTAGCTTGTGGAAGATAAATGGATCTGACAGGAGAGGTAACCCAGTCATGATACATATGGTGACTTAACACTCCTCCGCTTCCCCTGCCTCCCCTCCCCTAACCTTCCCCTTCCTCCTTAACCCTCCCCCTAAAGCCCCACTTCCTCCCCTCTAACGTTCCACTTCCTATCCCCTAACCCTTCACTTCCTAACCCTCCCCTCTAACTAGGGATAGGTGAACATATCGGAATCGGATGATATTAGCTAAAAATGCCAACATCGGTATTGGCCGATATCTAGTTTAACGCCAATGTTAAAAACCAATGTCAAAGCTACCGTGCATACCTAAATAATGTAGGTACATGATGTAATAACGACACGTAAAACTTTGCGCTACACGTTCAACACAGCATTTCTAACCTCACCCACAATGTCTGCTGTGTGGATCGAGCAAGTGAACAAGTCCAACAGTCATTTGAAAGAGTAAGAACATTTTGGCGAGACAACTCAAAGGTGAAATCCATTAAAGCATTATAATGGAAATCATTGCCCTTGACAATCAACCGTTCTCTGTTGTAGGTGATGTTGACTTTAGCCGACTGGTCGAGCACCGTTACAAAGATATTGCCCTACCGGAGTTACACAGTAATAACGTCACTGCTATTAGCCTCACGGCAAACATATTATGGAATGCTGTTTGGGTCTTTGCGTGTCAAAAAATATACAGTAGCTCTGTCAAAGCTGTACAAAAAAGTCTGCAAACAAGCAAACAACGGCCATGAACGATGTGTTTGCAATACCGTGTGTTGACTGCAATACCATTTGACTGCAACTTCTGGGGTAGCTAGCTTTAGCTTGGTACCTAGCTAGCACCAATACAACCAGCCTGAAAACAATGACCAGTAGAAACTGTAATTTTCATTTTTCTTAGCAATGATTTAAGAATCCTTGCCACTTATTGTTCGCCTATTGGAATTGAACTTCAGTTCATGAAAATAAATAGCTGGCTAGCTACGTAAATAGCAACAACATAACTTGTTGGTGTGTGTGTAACCTCTATTTAATTAGGCAAGTCCGTTAAAAACAAATTCTTATTTACATGGACGGCCCGGACAACACTGGGCCGATTGTGCACTAATCACGGCCGGATGTGATACAGCCTGAATTCAAACGGGGAACTCTAGTGACGCCTCTTGCACTGAGATGCAGTGCCTTAGATCGCTGTGTCTATATGTGTGTGTGTGTGTGTGTGTGTGTGTGTGTGTGTGTGTTAACTATTTAGGCGGCCGCATGCTTCCCAGCCGAAACAGTTCAGTACAGTTCATGCATATATTGTGACGTTTTGGAATTCAGTTTTTGTCAGCTGTTCGGGCACACAACTTTTTTTTCTCAAGGGCCAGCCGAAGTTCGGAAGCCAAAGTCAATGCCCCTTCGTTCGCGATTGGTCTACTGTAGTGGGGACTTGAGTTTCTGCTTCTTGTCGATTCAGCCTGAAACTGTTTGGATTCCACATGGTGAACGACAACTTTGAGCATCGATTGAATGCGGAGGTACAGCATTACCTTCACGAGTACGATTCTCGCCATGCATTATTTAAAGACCAGCATGTAAATGCTAATTTATGGAGGGAGATTGTAGAGACGGTGGAGTCTGACCCAACCACTTGTTTGAAAAAGTGGTTCAGGGTTAAGGGTTTTGCAACAAGTTCGTCAGGCATAGAAAATAATATAATTGACAGCTTTGGAAAGAAAACACTCACATATCATTGGAAAATTGACCATAAGAGACTACATTTACCAGGTGTCCGCTCGGTGTCCTCAGTCGAAAATATTGCGTAATCTCCAGGTGCGTGCATTTTTCCATTTTGTTCAGAGGAGAAACCAAACTGCCACGAGTGATTTATCATCGAATAGATATGTGAAAAACACCTTGAGGATTGATTCTAAACAACGTTTGCCATGTTTCTGTCGATATTATGGAGTTAATTTGGAAAAAAGTTTGCGTTGTAATGACTGAATTTTCGTTTTTTTTCTTAGCCAAACGTGATGAACAAAACGGAGTGATTTCTCCTACACAAATAATATTTTTGGAAAAACTGAACATTTGCTATCTAACTGAGAGTCTCCTCATTGAAAACATCCGAAGTTCTTCAAAGGTAAATGATTTTATTTGAATGCTTTTCTTGTTTTTGTAAAAATGTTGCCTGCTGAATGCTAGGCTTAATGCTATGCTAGCTATCAATACTCTTACACAAATGCTTGTGTAGCTATGGTTGAAAAGCATTTTTTGAAAATCTGAGATGAGTGTTGTTAACAAAAGGCTAAGCTTGTGAGCCAATATATTTATTTCATTACATTTGTGATTTTCATTTCTGCCAACCCAGATGTCCAAGCCGTGTCTGAATCCTGGCATAGGAAGACCACCAAAACCCCTAAAATTTCTATCCCGATTGATTACATTTTCCGACAAGATTGAACTGCCAAAGGGGGCGGAGTTGCAATCTACTGCAGAGTTCTGTCATACTATCCAGGTCCGTGCCAAACAATTTGAGCTTCTACTTAAAAAAAATCCACCATTCCGGAAACAAATCTCTCACCATTGCCGCTTGCTATAGACCACCTTCTGCCCCCAGCTGTGCCCTGGACACCATATGTGAATTGATTGCCCCCCATCTGTCTTCAGAGCTTGTGCTGCTAGGTGACCTAAACTGGGACATGTTTAACACCCCGGCCATCCTACAATCTAAGCTTGATGCCTTCAATCTGACACAAATTATCAATGATCCTACCAGGTACAACCCTAGTTCCATAAACACGGGACCCTCATAGATATCATCCTAACCAACCTGCTCTCGAAATACATCTCTGCTGTCTTCAACCAGGATCTCAGTGATTACTGCCTCATTGCTTCCGTCCGTAATAGGTCTGAAGACAAATGACCACCCCTCATCACTGTCAAACTCTCCCTTAAACACTTCAGCAAGCAGGCCTTTCTAATCAACCTGGCTGGGGTATCCTGGTATCCTGTGGCATACTGCATTAGCATCGAATAGCCCCCGTGATAAGCAACTTTTCATGGAAGTTAGGAACTAATATACACAGGCAGTTAGGAAAGCAAAGGCTAGCTTTTTCAAACAGAAATTTGCATCCTTTAGCACAAGCTAGAGGTCGACCGATTTTAAATTTGGGCCGATTTCAAGTTTTCATAACAATCAGAAATCTGTATTTTTGGATGCCAATTTGGCAGATTTATATGTATTCTTTTTTTACACTTTTTATTTCATCTTTATTTAACTCGGCAAGTCAGTTAAGAACACTTTCTTATTTTCAATGATGGCCTGGAACAGTGGGTTAACTGCCTTTTTCAGGGGCAGAACGGCAGATTTGAACCTTGTCAGCTCGGGGGATCCAATCTTGCAACTTTACAGTTAACTAGTCCAACGCTATGCCCACCTGCCTCTCGTTGCACTCCACAAGGAGACTGTTACGCGAATGCAGTAAGCCAAGGTAAATTGCTGGCTAGCATTAAACTTATTTTATAAAAAACAATCAATCATAATCACTAGTTAACTACACATGGTTGACAATATTACTAGTTTATCTAGCGTGTCCTGCATTGCATATAATCTGACTGAGCATTCAAGCATACAAGTATCTGACTGAGCGGTGCTAGGCAGCAACAGGCTCATAAGCATTCAGTCAAACAGCACTTTTGTGCGTTTTGCCAGCAGCTTTGCGCTGTTTATGAATTCAAGCCAATCAACTCCCGAGATGAGGCTGGTGTAACCGATGTGAAATGGCTAGCTAGTTAGCGGGGTGCGCGCTAATAGCGTTTCAAACGCCACTCGCCCTGAGACTTGGAGTGATTGTTCCCCTTGCTCTGCATGGGTAACGCTGCTTTGAGGGTGGCTATTGTGTTTCTAGTTCGAGCCCAGGAAGGAGCGAGGAGAGGGGCGGAAGCTATACTGTTACACTGGCAATACTAAAGTGCCTATAAGAACGTCCAATAGTCAAAGGTTAATGAAATACAAATGGTATAGAGTGAAATAGTTCTATTATTCCTATAATAACTATAACCTAAAACTTCTTACCTGGGAATATTGAAGACTCACGTTAAAAAAAACACCAGCTTTCATATGTTCTCATGTTCTGAGCAAGGAACTTAAACGTTAGCTTTCTTACATGGCACATATTGCACTTTTACTTTCTTCTCCAACACTTTGTTTTTGCATTATTTAAACCAAATGTAACATGTTTCATTATTTATTTGAGGCTATATTGATTTTATTGATGTATTATATTAAGTTAAAATAAGTGTTCATTCAGTATTGTTGTAATTGTCATTATTACAAATAAATAAAAAATCGGCCAATTTAATCGTTATCGGCTTTTTTGGTCCTCCAATAATCGGTATTGGTATCGGCGTTGAAAAATTCGTAATCGGTCGACCTCTAGCACAAACTCCAAAAAGTTCTGGGGCACTGTAAAGTCCATGGAGAATAAGAGCACCTCCCCCCAGCTGCCCACTGCACTGGGGCTAGGAAACACTGTCACCACTGATAAATCCATGATAATTGAGAATTTCAATAAGCCTTTTTTTACGGCTGGCCTTGCTTTGGACCTGGCTACCCCGGGCCAACAGCAACTTTCCAAAGCCTCCCCATTTTCTCTTTCACCCAAATCCAGATAGCTGATGTTCTGAAAGAGCTGCAAAATCTGGACCCCTACAAATCAAACGGGCTGGACAATCTAGACCCTCTGTTTCTAAAATGATCTGCCAAAATTGTTGCAACCCCTATTTACTAGCTTGTTTAACCTCTCTTTCTTATCGTCTGAGATCCCCAAAGATTGGAAAGCTGCCGCTGTCATCCCCCTCTTCAAAGGGGGAGACACGATAGACCCAAACTGCTACAGACCTATATCTATCCTACTCTGCCTTTTTAAGGTCTTCAAAAGCCAAGTTAAACAGATCACCAACCATTTCGATTCCCAACGTACCTTCTCCGCTATGCAATCTGGTTTCCGAGCTAGTCATGGGTGCACCTCAGCCACGCTAAAGGTCCTAAACGATACCATAACCGCCATCAATAAGAGACAATACTGTGCAGCTGTATTCATTGACCTGGCCAATGGCTTTCGACTCTGTCAATCACCACATTCTTATCGGCAGACTCAACAGCCTTGGTTTCTCAAATGACTGCCTCGCCTGGTTCACCAACTACTTCTCAGATAAAGTTCAGTGTGTCAAATCGGAGGTCCTGTTGTCAGGACCTCTGGCGGTCTCTATGGGGGTGCCAGAAGGTTCAATTCTCGGGCCGACTCTTTTCTCTGTATAAATCAATGATTTCGCTCTTGCAGCTGGTGATTCTCTGATCCACCTCTACGCAGACGACACCATTCTGTATACTTCTGGCCCTTTGTGATAACTAACCTCCAGACGAGCTTCAATGCCATACAACTCTCCTTCCGTGGCCTCCAACTGCTCTTAAATGCAAGTGAAACTAAATGCATGCTCTTCAACCTATCGCTGCCCACACCTGCCCGCCTGTCCTGCATCACTACTTGGGACGGTTCTGACTTAGAATATGTGGACAACTACAAATACCTAGGTGCCTGGCTAGACTGTAAACTCTCCTTCCAGACACACATTAAGCATTTCCAATCCAAAATTAAATCTAGAATCGGCTTCCTATTCCACAACAAAGCCTCCTTCACTCATGCTGCTAAACATATCCTCGTAAAACTGATTATCCTACCGATTCTTGACTTCGGCGATGTCATTTACAAAATAGCCCCCAACACTCTACTCAGCAATTTGGATGCAGTCTATTACAGTGCCATCTGGTTTGTCACCAAAGGCCCATATACTACCCACCACTATGACCTGTATGCTTTCGTTGGCTGGCCTTCGCTTCATATTTGTTGCCAAACCCACTGGCTCCAGGTCATCTAAGTCTTTGCTAGGTAAAGCCCCACCTTATCTCAGCTCACTGGTCACCATAGTAGCACCCACCCGTAGCATGCGCTCTGGCAGGTATATCTCACTGGTCACCCCCAAAGCCAATTCCTCATTTGGCTGCCTTTCCTTCCAGTTCTCTGCTGCCAATGACTGGAACGAACTGCAAAAAATCACTGAAGCTGGAGACTCATATCTTCCTTACTAACTTTAAGCACCAGCTGTCAGAGCAGCTTACAGATCACTGCACCTGAACATAGCCCATCCAACTACCTTATCCCCCATACTGTTATTTATTCCATGTGTAACTCTGTTGTTGCTTGTGTCACACTGCTTTGCTTTATCTTAGCCAGGTCACAGTTGTAAATGAGAACTTGTTCTCAACTAGCCTACCTGGTTAAATAAAGGTGGAATAAAAAAAATGTATTAAAAAATTGGTAACACCAAAGTCAGTTTGGTAGAAAGGTCCAGCTAGTCAAAACGTTTGAGCGGAATGAAGTAGTTTGGCCAGGCCTACTCAACTCTGCTTGCTCAAACATTTGCAACATGATATAGTCTGTTGTAGTCTTGGTTAATGATATTTGATGAATGTGTTTTTATTTTCAAGGCACAAACACCAGTGAATGGAGACGGCACCTGGTTTTGTTCTCTTTTGTTCACTGGCCCCAAGCACTACCTCTGCCCCCAGTACTTACTGGTGATCTGAGTTGCAGTGTGGAATTAGAAACAATCTCCATGCAGGACCTGGGAAGCTCTATCCTGGGCCCACCTCCAAGACCTACTCCACTGGCTTGCTCCTCACGATGCCACAGAGCAGCAGCAGCAGCATTAGCAGGGGTGTGAGAAGATGGGAGAGAAGAGATGCAGACTCAGTCCTTGGCACATCACACTCCAAGGCATTGCAAATGATTGAAGACATATCGCAAGATCTGGAGAACGTCATGCACCGAGCATGTTTTGTTTGCAGTGTTGTTTGTCTCACATGTCTGTTCACAAGACACCGTGTTAATATTGCTCATAAATATTTGTATCTACGCTCTTGACCCTTTTGTTGTTTTCTGTTCTCAGCAGACACTGTTGTATTGTGGTTTACTTTCAGAAGCAAGAATAAAGGTTTATTTGTGTGCTGAAAAAGCTCTGTTGGCATTTCTTCATCTCTATACAAGGTTTTTCAATGCATTCTTCTTGAACATTAGGTTCTGACAACATACAGAAGAGCTTTGTGCCACAGGCTTTGTTCACTTGTGGTGTAGTTCAATCTAATCTAAATTACTGCACACTGAGATTTCCCAGAATTAGAGTTCATTTTATTAACAAGATTAAAACTCGACTGGTTCACAGTGCACACAAAGAACTGGGTCTGTGCATCCATCAAGAATCCTCATCCTTGCAGAGATTTATACCGGGCAATTCGCAAAAATAAAATGTTATTGCCAGTCAAGTGTGTCTCTGTGTACACTATTTTACTCTCCCCTACGTGTTTTCCTTGTTTGGGTGTGTCGCCACGTCATTGTTTGGCTGTAGATGGCTATTACCAGCTCATCGCCCTCTACTGTCCCGGGGTAATATTGCCACTTTACCCCCTCCCCCCTTTTTTTTTTAGATTTTCAAGTGAATGTCTTTGTAGGGAGCATGTGAACACACTCATTGAGTTCGGCTATCCGTCAGCAGAACTGAAGCATCCTGACACTTTAACCTCCCTGTCTTCCCCTAACCTTCCCCTTCTCAACCTCCCTCTCTTAGTCTGTCAAGCCCAACAGCTGTGGAGTTTAAACTCCTTTCAGGAGTTTGATGTTTGAGGAGAACTTAACAGTTTAGGGGGAAAAGGGGTTGGGATGTATAGGACCAGGGGTTTAAGCTGTAAACCCCTCACAATGGTTCTGACACAGTGAGTTTCCCCCTGCTCCACTGAGAAGTCTTTGGAAAGTTTGAAGCACCATCTCTGTGCATGACTAACCCTATTGAAGAATGGAGCGATAAAGAAACCCAAAGGGCTTAAGATGAAACTACAATGTTCTTGACATAAACAAATGCCCTGAATATCCATAGAAGCCATGGGGAATTGAGTTTATTCACCTGTTCAGTGTGGTGGAGGGGGTTTTCTATGGCGGTTGTCATAGAGGCAATTTAATTTGATTGACTGGTCGTAGCTCATCTTTTTGTCAAATCAAAATCAAATACATGTTATTGGTCACATACACATATTTAGCAGATGTTATTGCGGGTGTAGAGAAATGCTTGTGTTCCTAGTTCCAACAGTGCAGTAATATCTAACAATTCACAACAATACACACATTTAAAAGTAAAAGAATGGATTAAGAAATATATGACGATAAGGGCGAGCAATGTCGTAGTGGCATTGACAAACATACAGTAGAATAGAATACAGTATATACATATGGCATGAGTAAAGCAGTATGCAAACATTATTAAAGTGATGAAAGTCTCATTCTGTGATTTAATATATTTCAATTTTGTTTGACTTCTCATGTCTGGTAATGAACACGTATGTGTGGGAAAATGATTTAGCACTTTCTACTTTGAAAGATAATATTTGACAACATTAGGGCCTCAGGGCTCACTTGTAAAGTAAATGTCAAACTTAATGTAACTTCCCTGGTTAAATATAGGATAAATTCATATATTTTTTTGCAAATAGATTAAGTTATTAAGTTAAACCTTACTACTACGTACAAAGTGCCCTGAAGCCAAGTGTGCTAGATAGGATTCTGAACAACAGTCTCTGTTATGGTACTGCTTTATTGCATAACCAGAAACTGTAGGTGGACTGTAGCATGATCATCTCTCAGTTGATGTCATACCTACAGTACATTACCCTGCATGAATGAGATAATCACTCAAGGTAGGAACCAGCCTACCCTGCGACGCTTAACATGACAATAACCCCGTTTTCACCCCTCTACACACACACACACACACACACACACACACACACACACACACACCTACACAACCCACTTGCCTTCAAGGCCTATTTCACTCACAAACCCCCTAGAAGTAGATGACCTTTCTCGGTCTTTCCTCTGACAGCTCCATGCAACTCCACGATTGCTTTAGTGCACATTTGCCTACCATAAGAATGTCATTTTTAGACGACAAGGTCCCGGGACTTGGCAGCAGCTGGGGGTGTGCCATTTGGTGCCAGAGCTGCAGCTCTCTGATCCAAGGCCATGCCCCGGGGGATGGGTTAGGGGCCGACGGGGCCAAAGAGCTGTCATCCTGCAGAAAAATGATTCATCTATCCCTCTTCTTTCCTTTATCCCACAAGGATGGAGGGATGAGTGGGGATATAGATAGAGCAAAGGCAATCAGATAAATGCCTCATGCGGATTATTATATTATATATAAATTACCTAATCATCATTTAGAAATAATTGTACGTAGTATGGAGGGTTCAGCTGTGTTTTATATTTTGACAGAATTTTTTTAATAAATATTTTGTGACTTTATATCTTTTTGATAAAATTTCCTGCTGGTGTTGCAAATGACTGTGGACACCTGCAGGTTTCAAATGGCTGTTGGTCCAGAGCACAAGATGAAAGAGAAGATCCCTGTGCCCTTTATAGGTCAAAAATATAGTCAAAAGTAGTGCGCTATACAGTTGAAGTCGGAAGTTCAAATACACCTTAGCCAAATACATTTAATCTCAGTTTTTACAATTCCTGACATTTAATCCTAGTTAAAATCCCCTGTTTTAGCTCAGTTAGGATCACCACTTTATTTTAAGAATGTGAAATGTCTGAATGATAGTAGAGAGCATGATTTAGTTCAGTTTTTACTTCTTTCATCACATTCCCAGTGGGTCAGAAGTTTACATACACTCAATTAGTATTTGGTAGCATTGCATTTAAATTGTTTAACTTGGATCAAATATTCAGGTAGACTTCCACAAGCTTCCCACAATAAGTTGGTTGAATTTTATCCCATTCCACCTGACAGAGCTGGTGTAACTGAGTCAGGTTTGTAGGTCTCCTTGCTCGCACATGCTTTTTCAGTTCTGCCCACAAACTATAGGATTTAGGTCAGGGCTTTGTAATGGCCACTTCAATACCTTGACTTTGTTGTCCTTAAGCCATTTTGCCACAACTTTGGAAGTATGCTTGGTGTCATTGTCCATTTGGAAGATCCATTTGTGCCCAAGCTTTAACTTCCTGACTGATGTTGCTTCAATATATCCACATACTTTTTCTTCCACATGATGCCATCTATTTTGTGAAGTGGATCAGTCCCTCCTGCAGCAAAGCACACCCACAATATGATGCTGCCACCCTGTGCTTCACGGTTGGGATGGTGTTCTTCATCTTGCAAGCCTCCCCCTTTTTCCTCCAAACGTAACAATGGTCATTGTGGCAAAATAGTTCTATTTTTGTTGTTTCATCAGACCAGAGGACATTTCTCCAAAAAGTACGATCTTTGTCCCCATGTGCAGTTGCAAACCGTAGTCAGTTTTTTTATGGCGGTTTTGGAGCAGTGGCTTCTTCCTTGCTGAGTGGCCTTTCAGGTTATGTCGATATAGGACTTTTACAGTGGATATAGATACGTTTGTACCTGTTTCCTCCAGCATCTTCACAAGGTCTTTTTGCTGTTGTTCTGGGATTGATTTGCACTTTTCGCACCAACATACGTTCATCTCCAGGAGACAGAACACGTCTACTTCCTGAGCAGTATGATGTCTGCGTGGTCCCATGGTGTTTATACTTGCTTTGTACACCTACAATTGACTAACATTATGTCAATTAGCCTATCAGAAGCTTCTAAAGCCATGACAATTTTCTGGAATTTTCAAGCTGTTTAAAGGCACAGTCAACTTAGTATATGTAAACTTCTGACCCACTGGAATTGGGTCAGAGTGAAATGATCTGTTTGTAAACAATTGTTGGAAAAATTACTTGTGTCATGCAGAAAGTAGATGTCCTAACCAACTTGCCAAAACTATAATTTGTTAAAAATAAATTTGTGGAGTGGTTGAAAAACAAGTTTTATTGACCTCCAACCTCCAGAGTATGTAAACCTCCAACTGTAACTGTATGTATGGTGAATATGGTGCCATTTGGGACACAGAGCGTATAGACATACAGATGTCGGGTCTTAACTTGATCACTCTTTTGTCGCGGAGAATTTTCCTGCTGCATCAGGAAATTAAAATGAGCCTTGTGAGTCCCTTTTAAAAATAGTTTTCCTTCTCTCCATGCTGGTGCAGTCGAGTCATTGGGATCAGGGCTTGCTATCAAAATAATGCTCTCTCTCCCTTGCTCAAACGCTAGGCCTAGCTCCTAGTACTGCAACATTCCAATGTGGAAAAATGGATCTTAAAGGCAGCCATACACATCAACAACCGTTGTTTTATTTAGCTTAATAACACAAGATAGCCTAATGGAGTCCAACATCTATGACATAAAAGTGAAGTGTATCATAAGGTCCAACTTGAGTTCAATTGTGGTGGTCTAGCTGTTAGGGATGCTGTCAATAATATGGACGAAGCCATCGACCACGTCACCCCATTGTTTCCTATGATAATGCTCAGTGGCCCATTTGATGATCAGGAAGTGTCATTTCAGGAAGTGTCATTTCAGCATGTCTTGCTACATGGGGGAGTTTTTGGAAACATTGCATGCACAGTTTGACCTACTCTAGGAAGTGAGGTTGCAGGCAAGCTCAGTGCTGCTCTCTCTCTTGGAATATCTCACGTGACCAGGAGTTGTTTCTGTTTTAATCCTTAACCACCTAGAATTATTCCCTCAAAAATAGATGTTCACCACTTCCAGCTGCCCCCGGTGGTGACTCTAAATATATATATATATATTTTTCAGATATTTGGTATTTTTGGTATTTTTTGGTATTTTATTAGGATCACCATTAGGTGTTGCAAAAGCTAAACTCTTCTTGTGGTCCACACAAAACATATTACATAATTACATATAATAGAACATCAAGACAAGAGCAGCTCAAGGACAGAACTACATAAAAAAAAATGAAAGGCACACTTAGCCTACATATCAATACATACACACAAACTATCTAGGTCCAATAGGGGAGAGGCGTTGTGCTTCGAGGTGTTGCTTTATCTGTTTTTTGTAACCAGGTTTGCTGTTTATTTGAGCAATATGTGATGGAAGGAAGTTCCATGCAATAAGGGCTCTATATAATACTGTACACTTTCTTGAATTTGTTCTGGATTTGGGGACTGTGAAAAAACCCCTGGTGCCATGTCTGGTGGGGTAAGTGTGTGTGTCAGAGCTGTGTATAAGTTGACTATGCAAACAATTTGGCATTGTCAACACATTTAATGTTTCTTATTATAAGAAGTGATGCAGTCATTCCTGCTGCTGTAGGATTATTTTCCTCCTACGACGAAAGGGGTCAAATTAAGATCCTACAACTGTAGGATTGGAAGGCTCACAAACATACAGGTTAGAGCTGTTAGCTCGAACATACTCTCTTTCTCCCTCATTCTTTCCTTGGGTTAATCCATCAATTCCATCATGTGTAGACAGAGGGGAGGAAGATATCAATTTGCAGAACAATTTATTTCCATAGTAGCAGTGCTTAATGACACTAACTCCAGTATCTTGATTGTCTGTCTGAGAGAACAGACTCGACTTCTCCCCTCTCCCTCACCCTTTCCCTGCTTCAACGGGCCCTCTCTCTTATCCCTGCCGCAGAGGTCCCTCTCCCTTCTCCGTGCCTCAGAGGCCCCTCACCCTCTCCCATACTGTTACAAAACACAAGATAGTAGGGACCTGACGGCTCCAAGTGTCTGGGGCCAGGGAAATAATTGATAGCAGGCTGCCTGCATCCAAGGTCCTTTAGCAGTAATTGCAAGCAGAATCTGCCTCTCTGATCTCACCAGTGGTATTGGCCATGCCATACAGCCTGGCTTTGACAGATTGCCTTCCTGCTGTAATAACTTAGACATGTTCCCTATTTTTCTCACACAAGGCCACAATGCAGTCTCTCAGCCCAAGCCCTACCCGGCTCTATATAACACAACCAGCCCTACCCGGCTCTATATACACAACCAGCCCTACCCGGCTCTATACAACACAACCAGCCCTACCCGGCTCTATACAACACAACCAGCCCTACCCGGCTCTATATAACACAACCAGCCCTACCCGGCTCTATATACACAACCAGCCCTACCCGGCTCTATACAACACAACCAGCCCTACCCGGCTCTATACAACACAACCAGCCCTACCCGGCTCTATACAACACAACCAGCCCTACCCGGCTCTATACAACACAACCAGCCCTACCCGGCTCTATACAACACAACCAGCCCTACCCGGCTCTATACAACACAACCAGCCCTACCCGGCTCTATATACACAACCAGCCCTACCCGGCTCTATATAACACAACCAGCCCTACCCGGCTCTATATACACAACCAGCCCTACCCGGCTCTATATAACAAAACCAGCCCTACCCGGCTCTATATACACAACCATCCCTACCCGGCTCTATACAACACAACCAGCCCTACCCGGCTCTATACAACACAACCAGCCCTACCCGGCTCTATACAACACAACCAGCCCTACCCGGCTCTATACAACACAACCAGCCCTACCCGGCTCTATACAACACAACCAGCCCTACCCGGCTCTATACAACACAACCAGCCCTACCCGGCTCTATATAACACAACCAGCCCTACCCGGTTCTATACCACACAACCAGCTCTACCCGGCTCAATACCACACAACCATCCCTACCCGGCTCTATACCACACAACCATCCCTACCCGGCTCTATACCACACAACCATCCCTACCCGGCTCTATACCACACAACCATCCCTACCCGGCTCTATACCACACAACCAGCCCTACCCGGCTCTATACCCTCCCTCCCTCCCTCTGCCCAATGTGAGGACCCCTGTGGGCTGCCCTGTGTGTGCCTGTGTTCTGTGGCAGAGTTATAAGCTGGCCAGCTCCACCCCATAGCTGTCCAAACAAGGTTTCACTCCAGGCGCCCACATCAAAAAGAGCAGCACACAGGCGGCAGGAAAGTGAACCGGCGGGATGTTGCCTCTGGCTATTTATTTTTCACAAATGAAATGTATATACACTGAGTGTACAAAATATTAGGAACACTTTATTGAGTTGCACCCTCAGAACAGCCTCAATTAGTCGGCGCATGGATTCTACAACGTGTTGAAACCGTTCCACAGGGATTCTGGCCCATGTTGACTCCAATGCTTCCCACAGTTCTGTCAATTTGTCTGGATGTCTGGAAACTGTTGAGCGTGAAAAACCCAGCAGCGTTGCTGTTCTTTACACCAATCGGTGCGTCAGGCACCTACTACCATACCCCGTACAAAGGAATGTAAATATTTTGTCTTGCCCATTCACCCTCTGAATGGCACACATACACAATCCATGTCTCAATTATCTCAAGTCTTAAAAATCCTTCTTTAACCTGTCTCCTCCCCTTCATCTACACTGATTGATGTGAATTTAACAGGTGACATCAATAAGGGAACATAGCTTTCACCTGGATTCACCTGGTCAGTCTGTCATTGAAAAAGCAGGTGTTTGTAATGTTTTGTACATTCAGTGTAGAGAGAGAAATAAAACCGAGAGAGCTACTGTAGTAGCCAGTGGGTTATTTCCCCACTCACTTTAGGTAGTGTAGTCAGTCAGTCAGTCAGTCAGTGTAGTCAGTTAGTGTAGTCATTCAGTCAGTGTAGTTATTCAGTCAGTGAGTCAGTCAGTCAGTGTAGTCAGTTAGTGTAGTCATTCAGTCAGTGTAGTTATTCAGTCAGTCAGTCAGTGTAGTCAGTTAGTGTAGTCATTCAGTCAGTGTAGTCAGTTAGTGTAGTCATTCAGTCAGTGTAGTTATTCAGTCAGTGTAGTTATTCAGTCAGTGTAGTCATTCTGTCAGTGTAGTCAGTCAGTGCAGTCAGTCAGTCGCTGCTACTGATAACCAACATTTGTCTTGTTGTGTATAAAATGTGGCGGCCAGTCGTTTCTAGTGGAGTTGATGAGATGTTAAACAATCACAGATGATTAGTCGTGAAAATCATTTAAAGGAGTTGAAGGGTAAATAGACAAAAAAAAAAAAAAAACTTTCTCCCGTGGGAAATATGATACCATTGACCGCTGTGGTTAGTATGATATCGGTCTTGTCGGCCAGCTAATCTAATTTAATCTCTAATTTTAAATAATGTGTTGAGTCAACACAAATAAACATGAGCAAATGGGCTAGGGAATAACATGAACAGGATGAAACACAATGTGAAAAGAGTTAAAAGCTCCTAAAGGCCTCGAAGTTTAGTCGGCAGCACAGTGGGCAAGGTGCAAAGGAGGCTGTCGATAGAGTAAAAATATAATCCCTCTGCACACAAACGAACCAACTTGCAATTAATAAAATATCCTTTGAGTGTATTTGAAAAGCAACAGTGAAGAAAGGATATGAACAGTCAGTCAGTCAGTTAGAGCGGTCAGGAGGGAAAGAAGTGTTCCTGCCCTCTGAGAGAAAGAAACAGACCGAGGGGCATAGGAAGAGGGCGAGGGAGGCAGTGGAAGAGGGCGAGGGAGGCAGTGGAAGAGGGCGAGGGAGGCAGTGGAAGAGGGCGAGCGAGGCAGTGGAAGAGGGCGAGCGAGGCAGTGGAAGAGGGCGAGCGAGGCAGTGGAAGAGGGCGAGCGAGGCAGTGGAAGAGGGCGAGCGAGGCAGTGGAAGAGGGCGAGCGAGGCAGTGGAAGAGGGCGAGCGAGGCAGTGGAAGAGGGCGAGCGAGGCAGTGGAAGAGGGCGAGCGAGGCAGTGGAAGAGGGCGAGCGAGGCAGTGGAAGAGGGCGAGCGAGGCAGTGGAAGAGGGCGAGCGAGGTAGTGGAAGAGGGCGAGCGAGGCAGTGGAAGAGGGCAAGCGAGGCAGTGGAAGAGAGAGCTAGAGAGAGGCAGTTTTAAAGGTGGACGCAATGTGAAATTTTAAATAAACTTTATAGGAGCCTCGGGTCCTCTGCTCTCTTCTCCTCTCTCTGCTCTCCTCTCTCATATATCCTCTCCTCTCTCCTCTGCTCTCTTCTCCTCTCTCCTCTGCTCTCTTCTCCTCTCTCCGCTCTCCTCTCATATCCTCTCTCCTCTTCTCTCTCATATATCCTCTCCTCTCTCCTCTGCTCTCTTCTCCTGTCTCCGATCTCCTCTCTCATATATCCTCTGCTCTCTTCTCCTCTCTCATATATCCTCTTCTCTCTCCTTTGCTCTGTTCTGCGCACTGGTTCAGCTGGCCCTCAGATGCCATAATAAGAACCATTCAGTCCCTTTAATGAGTGTGTGACTATTGGGCTGGTTTCTCTCCCTTTCTGGGAAGACTGTTTTTGAGACAGTGTTTCTGAGGCAGTGTGTGTCATGGACAATGTATCATATCTGGGAGGTCCTGTGTGTTGAGATGTGTTGGAGGTTACAGGCTGTCTTCCTGGTGGCCTGATGTCACAAAGGGCCTGTGTTACGTTATTTAAGGCCCTCTGTTCGTCTCCACGCCATGTCAGGGTTCCCAGCTTTATGTTCCCACATAACCAAGATGTAACCATATCTGTCATCAAATATGATCTCACTGCTTAACTGTCTACACTACAAGCACTGGACTTGATTATGATAGAAGTATTGTCAATTTATTTGGTGTAAACAACAGCAGCTACGAAAAGTATATTCCCTAGTTAAACTCCAAAGTTGAACACGTTGTTCCATATGATTGTGTTTGTGTATTTTGCCTAGTAGTGTACCTTTGCATTGAATCATCCTGGTATGGATATGGTCTATCTATACCTTTCCAAGGACTCTTGTGTGATTGTAGGCCTAATATACATTTATGAGTACTAACATGTGTTTAATGTTGCATAAACATAATGGTTCTGGAAACCTTTCAAGCCTTTACCTCCAGGCAGGATTATAAAGCTGTGATAAGATAATATGGAGGGCCATAAAGGCTAAATCAGAACTTGTTAAAGGTTATATGAGCCTCCTTCAGCAAAGTGACATGTTATTTTAATTGCACTCTATAAAAGTGACAATTCCATCATTTAATGTAGCCTTGTTGGGCTGTTGGCCATTGTAATGCATTTCCGACTGGCAGGAAGCCATGTATTGTAATACGGCAAGATAAGATTACAGGTAGTTACTGTTATGAATAACTTACTATTATCTGACCAGTTAGCTGTTAGTTCCGAGGACAACTCACGTTCATCGAGCTCGAGTCATTCAAGTTATTAACTACCTCCATCTGACGTTCAACATTGTTCCATCATGATTTAGCCAATTCCAGATTCAATGCAGCTTGTTGAGTGGTATATGACAGTGACTTTATAAACATGGCAGCCCAACAATACATCAGTCCTTTTTGTTGAATAGGTGAGGGTTGATTCTCTCCCTCCTCCTGGCATTAGAATAGCAAGGAGGGGAGGGAGGGACACCAGCCCTAAATGGCCCGTCTCGTGCTGAGCTGTGCCTTTGATCTCAGTGACAGATGGACTGGCTGCGTAGGAGGGGCAGTGATAATCCCTCCTGGGCTTTTTGTCCCAGCCGGGGTCCTGTACAGCCAGGGATAAAGCAGTGGGACTGAGTCTTAATCAAACAGCAGGACCGGTGGGGCATGGGGCTGCACAGGGACAGAGCCCTTTGAGGGGTTAGGGTGCGGAAGGGCAACTTTAGTACAGGGGTGGGTACTCTCCAATAGGGGATTAGGAGAAAGGTTTTGCCTACTTGCCAATAGAAGTGGTTTGGGACAGAGCTAGGCCAGTAGTAGGTACTCTGCTACTGTACAGATAAAGCCAGAGAAATTAGGGGTCTGAAAATGTATTGATGTGGTACAATGTTTCCCCTGTAGCTGGCTTGATCAATGTTTTCTACTTCATGGTCCAAACACACCAAGACAGTCGTGAAGAGGGCAGGACAAAACCTTTTCCCCCTTAGGAGTCTGAAAAGACTTGGCATGGGGTCCCTAGATTCTCAAAAAGTTCTACAGCTTGACTAACGTGTATCCCCGCACATTGACTCTGTACTGATACCCCTGTATATAGCCTTGTGACAAATACAATTTGATTCATAAGGATCCTCAGTGGCAGATGCACTGACTGGCAAAGACAAACAAGCCTTCATCCAACTGACCCAGAAAGACAAGTCATTTAGAATTATTAAGCTATTTTTTTGTTTGTCACTCCAATCGATTTCTGTTCCCTCCCTCCCTTCTCTCTCAAAGTTTATGTCGCTCCTAAAATATAGCTCTGGTAAGGATTTACTGCTAATGACGCCTAGCTGCCTGCCTGTCGGCCTTCCGGCCTGTCTTCCTGACTGTCTGCCTCCCCGCCTGTCTACCTGACTTACTGTCTGCCTACCTTCCTGCTTATCCTGCCTGCCTCTCCTTCCTTCCTGCCTGTCTGCCTCTCCTGCCTGCCAGACTTCCATTAGCAGCAGATGAAAGCTAGTGGGGGGGCGGCACAGTGGTGCACACTGGGAAATTGTTTAAATACCGTAAAAAGGCCTCGCTCATTTACCCAGTCAGGGCTCTGGGAGGAGAGGAGAGGCAAAAACCACCTTAGTGATAATCCTGCCAGTAGCAGGTGGCTACGCTACATTAATGTCGGTGTTAAACAAAATTGCGTGTTTCAGCCCCATTTCGCCCTATTCTCAATCCGCTCTGTCTAATTTTGTAATGAGACGTTTGGTTACCCATGGCCATGAGAAAAGGCCCTCTGGTTCTTATTCAAAGTTGACCGGAGGAAGAGTAGGTGATGACTGGCTGGATGGAGATGTTTTTTTTGGCAGGAGGAACCATGGATTCTCTCTCTCTCCCTCCATCCCTGACTCTGTCCCTTTCCTCCCTTCACCTCCTCCTCTTCTCTCTCTCTAGCTTCCTCTCTGTCAAGGATGTCAGTAGTAGTAGTAGGAGGAAGCCCTCCCCCCCCCCCCTTCTTCTTCTGAATTACCTGCTGGGTCTGAGCTCTGTTATGCCGTTGTTGTGACAGGTCATTTTATAAGGCTTGAAATTTGTACAAATCAGTTGTCATTCAGAGGCAGCTGTCAATGTGTCAAGCTGTCAGGGCCTGCTGTGAGAGAGCTGCCTGAGGGGCTGAGCAGAGGGGCCAACCGCCCTCAAAGAAAATGAGTTCAAACAGACCCAGAGAGAGAAAGAAAGCTCCTCTCTATCCTCCTCTCATTCTGAGGGCCTCTCTGCCCCCGCGGAGCCGCCATCGATTTCTCTTGATGTTGAGCAACAGCGTGCCCAAAACGCCATGCCGAGCCTTGTAGCGACCACCGCACCACCGTGCCGATCCCTCAATCTGTAGACTCTGTCGTCTCGTTGTCTCTAAAATGGCCGGGAATGTGTAATCTCTCTGAGGAAAATGAATAATGAGGTTGTGTTTTTTGTATGTTCTTGTAGCATGTCTCAGGTGGCTGGAGATGACTCTGACACGCAGTGAGTGAATGGGATGAGTTAACAGATCGTCCTGGGTCGTTGTTATGTTACTGTGTGTTTTTCAGTGGGGGCCATGCATGCTATAGAGGCCTCCCTTCGGTCTTGTCACTGCCTCTGTCACCATGTGTGTGTGTGTGTGTGACAGGTCGGCGTGCTGGGCTGGTGATTGGCATGATGTGTCGTCTCACTCAGAGGACGCAGTGTGAAACACAGCGCTGCTCCCTCTTCTCTCTAGTATCTTCATCCTTTATGAGGGCAGGACAGCGACAGGTGCTGCAGCCAGTGTGTGTGAGTTGAAACAGAGACAGCGGCTGATAGAGAAGCTGTGTGATGCAGTGGTGTACACACTGTTATGGGGGATGACACAAATATTGTGGTATTTCTCAGATCCAGGAATGGCTATGATGCAATCAGTGTGTGTCATATTCACATATGTCAGGAGTACAGGGAATGAACAAGGATATCAGATTACTACCCTGTTGGTTCGCCAATCTCTGGATTGAGGTATGGGACAAAGTCTACCTAGTGATATGGCATTCTAGATTTAGCTGAAATATGGTATGATAAAATCTACTGTGTGCGTGCGTGCGCTACCAACCGGGAAAGGCTGAGTATGTTAATGAGGGGTGTGTGTGATGTGAATGATGGGTGTGTGACGTGAATGAGGGGTGTGTGTGATGTGAATGATGGGTGTGTGATGTGAATGAGGGGTGTGTGATGTGAATTGTGTTTGCGATCTCACTAATTTAAGGATGAGGCCTCCATTTCTTCACATAACTCTCAAATACCTCCACTCTGGCCAATTTCCAAATTTCCCTGCTGCACACACGCTGGGCTGGCTGCACTGTAATTAGTGTGTGTATGTGCCTAAATGATTCCTCTTCCCCACCTGACAGAGGGACCCCTGGTAGAGGTACAGGGGACAGAGTGTGGAAGGTGACACTTGAGCAACAGCCAGAACCGAGAGGTGAAATATTCATCAAACATTTCCCTATGTCTGTTAGCAGATGGCAACTGTGGCGTCTCTGTGTGTGTGTACTGCTTATCTTTTGGTCTGCAGAGAGAGGAGGAGCTAGTCTGCTGGACTGAGTTTGTCTTGGAAAAGCGCAGCTGTCCAGAACATGACTGTTAGCATTGGAGGGCCCATTACAGCCTGTAGAACACATCCAGGGAAATGGGTTGAAAAAGGACAACGATGCTGGCTACTATAGAATATTAACATGAACACACAATCATAGCAAACTTGATACATAAAGTTGCCTGCGTGGAACGGTGTTTTCATCTGTTGTGTATGAAATGTGTACAATTGGCTCCACATACAAGTGTGGAAAATGTGGATTGGAGTCTCACTTTTAGAGTAGCGTGTGTGTGTGTAGTGTGTGTGTGTGTGTGTGTGTATTCTTCTAAGAGAAGTGTTTGCTTGGTGACCTCAATGAATCCTGCCACTCATTGACATGGTTTCTTTGAACCAACCCTTTTGTCTCTACTGACCTCAACATGGCTTTTCCTGGTTGAACAGGACATGTTAGGGCTTCAAAGAGCCGGCTTTGGTTTAACCTATTCTATGGTGTTCCTCAGATCCCATTCACTTGCAAATGATTTGTTAATTGTTTTGGAGCTTATTTGCACTTGTTGTGAAAGCTGTTTGGATATGAGGAATGTCTTACACTTGTTGTGAAAGCTGTTTGGATATGAGGAATGTCTTACACTTGTTGTGAAAGCTGTTTGGATATGAGGAATGTCTTACACTTGTTGTGAAAGCTGTTTGGATATGAGGAATGTCTTACACTTGTTGTGAAAGCTGTTTGGATATGAGGAATGTCTTACACTTGTTGTGAAAGCTGTTTGGATATGAGGAATGTCTTAAACTTGTTGTGAAAGCTGTTTGGATATGAGGAATGTCTTACACTTGTTGTGAAAGCTGTTTGGATTTTAGGAATGCCTTACACTTGTTGTGAAAGCTGTTTGGATATGAGGAATGTCTTACACTTGTTGTGAAAGCTGTTTGGATATGAGGAATGTCTTACACTTGTTGTGAAAGCTGTTTGGATATGAGGAATGTCTTACACTTGTTGTGAAAGTTGTTTGGATATGAGGAATGTCTTACACTTGTTGTGAAAGCTGTTTGGATATGAGGAATGTCTTACACTTGTTGTGAAAGCTGTTTGGATATGAGGAATGTCTTAAACTTGTTGTGAAAGCTGTTTGGATATGAGGAATGTCTTACACTTTTGTGAAAGCTGTTTGGATATGAGGAATGTCTTACACTTGTTGTGAAAGCTGTTTGGATATGAGGAATGTCTTACACTTGTTGTGAAAGCTGTTTGGATATGAGGAATGTCTTACACTTTTGTGAAAGCTGTTTGGATATGAGGAATGTCTTACACTTGTTGTGAAAGCTGTTTGGATATGAGGAATGTCTTACACTTGTTGTGAAAGCTGTTTGGATATGAGGAATGTCTTACACTTGTTGTGAAAGCTGTTTGGATATGAGGAATGTCTTAAACTTGTTGTGAAAGCTGTTTGGATATGAGGAATGTCTTACACTTGTTGTGAAAGCTGTTTGGATATGAGGAATGTCTTAAACTTGTTGTGAAAGCTGTTTGGATATGAGGAATGTCTTACACTTTTGTGAAAGCTGTTTGGATATGAGGAATGTCTTACACTTGTTGTGAAAGCTGTTTGGATATGAGGAATGTCTTACACTTGTTGTGAAAGCTGTTTGGATATGAGGAATGTCTTACACTTGTTGTGAAAGCTGTTTGGATATGAGGAATGTCTTACACTTGTTGTGAAAGCTGTTTGGATATGAGGAATGTCTTACACTTGTTGTGAAAGCTGTTTGGATATGAGGAATGTCTTACACTTGTTGTGAAAGCTGTTTGGATATGAGGAATGTCTTACACTTGTTGTGAAAGCTGTTTGGATATGAGGAATGTCTTACACTTTTTGTGAAAGCTGTTTGGATATGAGGAATGTCTTACACTTTTTGTGAAAGCTGTTTGGATATGAGGAATGTCTTACACTTGTTGTGAAAGCTGTTTGGATATGAGGAATGTCTTACACTTGTTGTGAAAGCTGTTTGGATATGAGGAATGTCTTACACTTGTTGTGAAAGCTGTTTGGATATGAGGAATGTCTTACACTTGTTGATATGAGGAATGTCTGTTTGGATATGAGGAATGTCTTACACTTGTTGTGAAAGCTGTTTGGATATGAGGAATGTCTTACACTTGTTGTGAAAGCTGTTTGGATATGAGGAATGTCTTACACTTGTTGTGAAAGCTGTTTGGATATGAGGAATGTCTTACACTTGTTGTGAAAGCTGTTTGGATATGAGGAATGTCTTACACTTGTTGTGAAAGCTGTTTGGATATGAGGAATGTCTTACACTTGTTGTGAAAGCTGTTTGGATATGAGGAATGTCTTACACTTGTTGTGAAAGCTGTTTGGATATGAGGAATGTCTTACACTTGTTGTGAAAGCTGTTTGGATATGAGGAATGTCTTACTTGTTGTGAAACTTGTTGAATGAAAGCTGTTTGGATATGAGGAATGTCTTACACTTGTTGTGAAAGCTGTTTGGATATGAGGAATGTCTTACACTTGTTGTGAAAGCTGTTTGGATATGAGGAATGTCTTACACTTGTTGTGAAAGCTGTTTGGATATGAGGAATGTCTTACACTTGTTGTGAAAGCTGTTTGGATATGAGGAATGTCTTACAGCTTTTGAAGGTCTTGACATTTAGATGTTTTGTTGTTGTTGTCAGCATAGTTTTTTAATATTCGAGAATTTCATTACAAAAATTGAGAATATGCTTTTATTTAAGATCTCTCTCCCATGTAAAATAAGTCATGTTTCTTAAACGTAACACATTGTATTAGCTTGGCTATTGTCATGAGTGAGTTATCGTTCCAGATACGCAGCACAAGAACATCTTGCCGTTGTAGTGAACTGTTAGTGCCTGTTCTGTTTATCCTTAAATAAAGGTTACTTTCTCCCTTTATGTTGCCAAACTCCAAGAGGGCGGTTTCAAAACAGGCCTATTATATCAAAGACAGCGTGATTACCATAGTAGGTGTTTTATTGGCTTAAAAACACAATGTGCTGATAGACATTTTTTAAATCAAAATGCCTTAACTTCATGGATGTTTTATTTTCGTACTTCTTTCTGCACTTATACAACCATCCAGGGCTGATGGCAGACACTAATACAAAGTAGCAGGAGTGTGTTCGAGTGTTCTGACATTCATGTTTTTACTCCCTGTTTCTTCTCAAGGTTTGTTTGTTCTGTTTTTGGGTAACTAGCATATGCAGTTTTTAATGGTGAATTAATTAGCAGCCTCCTTCCTGTTAAATCAGGCATGTAAACCCAAAACATGAACACACCAACTAATTATAATCAAAGGGATCTGGGAGAGATAATGGGCCTCCTTCACTCCCTAACAACGCTGGCTGTAATTGGTCATAAATAAACCCACACTGGCTTTGTGTTAGTTGTACATTTTAAACAGCTGAATGCTTCAATTAAGCACAAATACACCAGTGTTGTGTTAAAGGGAAGTGTGTGTGTGTGTGTGTGTGTGTGTGTGTGTGTGTGTGTGTGTGTGTGTGTGTGTGTGTGTGTGTGTGTGTGTGTGTGTGTGTGTGTGTGTGTGTGTGTGTGTGTGTGTGTGTGTGGAGCCCCTGACATAATGGATATGATCTGGTGCTCCCTCCCACCTCTGTTCCGAATCAGACATTGTTATTTGTCTGCCTGGTGCGTGAGAAGGGGAGATATTCTTTTACACAGTGTAATATTATAGTGACTCATAAATAAATGTTACCCCTTCAGTACCAAAAGTGTTCATTAAAGGTGGCCTGAGTTTAGTTATTGACACCGTGGGTTGCCTATGCAGGGAAACGCCTGTAAAACTTATCAGTGCACTTTTCCTCACCTAATAAATCATGTTAACAGGGTGAGCCATATGGCTGATAAGACCTTGGAAAAATGGCTTCAGCATGCGATCAGAGTCAAGTTGCCTGGAATCAGGGAGCTTCACAGAGTTCTCTCTCTACTCCCCCTCGCCTGTTCTCTCTCAGAATATCTCCCAGCTATTTTACACGCCATTTTCTTGTTCACCTTATCACCTCTGTCACTTATTTCCCCTACCAGAAGAAAGAGACGCAATCCCTCTGTGTAAAGGACTGGATGGGGAGCAGATAAGGCTTATAACTTTTCTCTTTCTTTCTCTCTCCCTCCCTCTCGCTCTTTCTTTCTTTCTACCTACCTTTCTACATGTCTACCTTTCTGCCGTTCTTTCTTTCTACCGTTCTTTCTACTTTTCTACCTTTTTAAATTTTCAACCTTTCTTCCTTTCTACCTTACTTTCTGCCTTTCTTTCTTTGTACTTTTTTCTACTTCTACCTTTCTTTCTACCTTTCTACCCTTTCTTCCTTTATGTTTATTTTTTCTACCTTTCTACATTTCTTTCTACCTTTCTACATTTCTTTCTACCTTTCTGTCTACCCTTTTCTACGTTTCTACTTGTCTACCAGTATACCTTCTTTCTTCCTTTCTTTATACCTTTCTGCATTTCTACCTTTCTACTATTTTATTTCTTTGTTTCTACCCTTCTTTCTCCATTTCTTCATTTCCTTCTACCTTTCCACCTTTCTCATTTTATACCTTTATTTCTTTCTACATTTCTTTGCATCTACTTTTCTACCTTTCTAACTTTATTTCTACCATTCTTTCTACATTTTTCAATGTATACCTTTCTACCTTACTTTGTTTCTACCCTTTATTCTTTCTTCCTTTCTACATTTCTTCCTTTCCTTCTACCTTTCTACCTTTCTCAATGAATACCTTTATTGTTTTCTTCCTTTCTACATTTCTTCCTTTCTTTCTACCTTTCTCAATGCATGCCTTTCTTTCTTTCTACCTTTCTTCCTTTCTTTGTACCTTTCTTCCTTTCTTTCTTTGTTTCTAACTTTCTTTCTACCTTTCTACATGTTTACCTTTCTTTCTACCTTTATTTCTACCTTTATTTATACACTTCTTCCTTTCTACATTTCTCAATTTATACCTTTATTTCTTAACTTTTCTACCTTTCTACTTCTACCTTTCTACCCTTTTTCCATTCTTTCTTTCTACCTTTCTCAATGTAAACCTTTCTTTCTACCTTTCTCAATGTAAACCTTTCTTTCTACCTTTCTACCTTTTCCTACCTTTCTTTCTCCCTTTCTACCTTTCTACCTTCCTTTCTTTGTTTCTACCCTTCATTCATCTTTATACGTTTCTTTCTTTCTTCCTTTCTACCTTTATCAATGTATACCTTTCCACCTTTCTTTCTTTCAACATTTCTACTATTATACATTTCTTTCTTCCTTTATTTCTACATTACGTATTAGAGGAAGATGTATGAGTGGTATTAGAGGAAGATGTATGAGATGTATGATCGGTATTAGAGATAGATGCATTAGAGGTAGAGGTATTGGATGTATGCGAGGGATTAGAGGTATGAGAGGTATTCAAGGTATTAGAAGTAGAGGTATGCGAGGGATTAGACGTAGGAGAGGTGTTAGAATTACTAGAAGAGGTATGAGAGGTATTAAAGGAAGAGGTATGTGAGGTATTCAAGGTATTAGAAGTAGAGGTATGAGAGGTACTGGAGGCAGGTGTTTTAGAGTAATTAGAGGTAGATGTATTAGAGGTATGAGGGGTAGATGTATTAGAGGTAGAGGCATTCAATGTATGAGAGATATGAGAGGTAGAAGTATTAGAGTTAGAGGTATTAGAGATATGAGAGGTATTAGAGATATGAGAGGTATTAGAGATATGAGAGGTATTTGAGGTAAGAGAAGTATTAGAGGTATGAGAGGTATTAGCTGTATTGGAGGTAGAGCTTTTAGAGGTATGAGAGGTATGAGAGGTAGAGGTATTGGAGGTAAAGTTATTAGAGGTATGAGAGATGGTAGAGGTATGATAGGTATTGGAGGCAGGTGTATTATAGGCATTAGAGGTAGATATAATAGAGGTTGTGGTATTAGAGGTAGATGTATGAGAGGTAGTGGAGGTATGAGAGGTATTGGAGGTAGATGTATTCAGGTTAGAGGTATTAAAGATATTGGAGGAATGAGAGGTATTAGAGGTTTTAGAGATATGTGAGGTATGAGAGGTAGAAGTATTAGAGGTATGAGAGGTATGAAATGTATATGAGGTATTGGAGGTATTATAGGTAGATGTATTAAAGATATTGGAGGAATAAGAGCTGCCTTTCTACCTTCTACATTTCTTTCCACATTTCTTTCTACCTTCTCTCTTTTCTGCCTTCCTTTCTAGCTTTCTACCTTTCTTTACCTCTTTGTTTCTACACTTCTTTCTTCCTTTCTACATTTCTTTCTCCCTTTCTACATTTCTTCATTTATTTCTACCTTTCCACCTTTCTAAATTTTTCTTTCTACATTTCTTTCTCTTTTTCTACACTTTTTCCTTTCTTTCTACCTTTATTTCTTTCTACATTTATTTCTACCTTTCTACCGTTCTTTCTTAATTTCTTTCTACCTTCATTTCTAACTCTCTTCCTCCATTCTACCTTCCTTTCTTTGTTTCTACCCTTATTTCTTCTTTCTATGTTTATTTCTTTCTTACTTCCTACTTTTCTCAATGTATACCTTTCTTTCCACCTTTCTTTCTACCTTTCTCAATGTATTCCTTTCTTTCTTTCAACCTTTCTACTATTATACATTTCTTTCTTCCTTTATTTCTACATTTCGTTCTACCTGCCTTTCTACCTTCTACATTTCTACCATTTTTTCTTCCTTTCTACATTTCTACCATTGTACCTCTCTACCTTTCTTTTTTACTGCCTTCTTTTCTAGCTTTCTAGCTTTCTTTCTTTATTTCTACTTTCTACCTTTCTTTCGGTCTTTCTACCTTTCCCAATTTTTACCTTTTCTTTCTTTCTTTCTACCTTTCTACTTTACTACCATTATATAGTTCTTTCTTACTTTTTTTCTACCTTCCATTCTACTTTTCTTTCTACCTTTCTGTCTACCTTTATTTCTACATTTTTTCTACTTCTACCTTTCTTCCTTTCTTTCTACCTTTGTTTCTACGTTTCTTTTTTTCTTTCTTTCTACCTTCCTCAATGTATACCTTTATTTCTTTCCATCTGTCGACCATTATACATTTCTTTCTACCTTTCTTTATTTCTACTTGCTTCCTTTCTTTCTACCTTTCTCAATGTATACTTTTATTTCTTTCAACCTTTCTGCCATTATACCTTTCCTTCTTCCCTTCTACCTTTCTACATTTCTTTATACCTTTCTTTCTACCTTTCTACCTTCTACATTTCTACCATCATACCATTCTACCATCATACCATTCTTTCTTCCTTTCTATCTTTCTACCTTTATACCTACCTTTCTATCTTTCTTTCTACATTTCTACAATTCTACCTTTGTTTCTACTTTTCAACCTTTCTACCTTCCCTTCTGCTTTTCTACCTTTTTTCTACATTCTACCTTTCTTCATTTCTACCTTTCATTTCTACCTTTCTTTCCTTCTTTCTTCATTTCTACCTTCCTTTCTTTGTTTCTACCCTTCTTTCTTTCTACTTTTTTCAATGTGTACCCTTTCAACCTTTCTGACATTATACGTTTCTTTCTACCTTTCCACATTTCTTTCTACCTTTCTTTCTACCTTTCCACCCTTCTACTTTTCTACCATTACACCATTCTTTATTCCTTTCTTTCTACCCTTCCACCTTCCTTTCTACTTTTCTTTCTACCTTTCTCAATTTATGCCTTTTATTTCTTTCCATCTTTCTTTCTACCTTTCTTTCTTTCTACATTTTTTCTACCTTTCTGCTTTCTTTCTTCCTTTCTTCTAACTTTCTACCTTTCTTTCTACATTTCTACCTTTCTTTCTTCCTTTCTTCCTTCCTTTCTACCTTTCTTTGTCTTTATTTCTACCTTTATTTCTAAACCTTTCTTTCTTTTGACTTTTCTCAATTTATACCTTTCTTTCTGCCATTATACCTTTCTTTCTACCTTTACTTCTTTCTACCTTTCTTCCTTTCTTTGTACCTTTCTACCTTTCTATGTCTTTATTTCCACCTTTCTTTCTTTCTTCCTTTCCTCCTTTCTTAATTGCTATACCTTTTCTTTCTTTCTTTCTAACTTTCTTTCTTTCTTTCTTTCTACCTTTCTTTCTTTCTACCTTTCTACCTTTCTACCAGAGAGAGAGAGCGGGTCTTGGAAAGTGCCTTTCCTGATGGGAGAGAGAGGATGATGTATGTAGCGTCTGTGTCCCTGCGCTCCTCTGGCCCTCAGTCATTAATCATAGCCATTAGCTTTTCTCACTGCAGCCCTGTCCTGTCTACCTTACACACACACACACACACACACACACACACACACACACACACACACACACACACACACACACACACACACACACACACACACACACACACACACACACACACACACACACACACACACACACACACACACACACACACACACACACACACACACACACACACACACACACACACACACACACACACACACACACACACACACACACACACACACACACACACACACACACACACACACACACACACACACACACACACACACACACACACACACACACACACACACACACACACACACACACACACACACACACACACACACACACACACACACACACACACACACACACACACACACACACACACACACACACACACACACACACACACACACACACACACACACACACACACACACACACACACACACACACACACACACACACACACACACACACACACACACACACACACACACACACACACACACACACACACACACACACACACACACACACACCTCTCTACCCTGGCCTATCTTCTATTGTCTCCCGTATCCCCCACACAGGAAAGCTGGGCTGTGGTTTCTCTCTAGAGGAGAGACATCCATTGGATATTAGCTGATGAAACTGGTGATTCGTCACTCACTGCTAAGAAGAGGGAATTATAGTGGGTGGTGGGGGTGGGTTATTGAGTGGCTTTAAGGTGCAATTGATAATTGATATAGATTTTTACTGATACTTTCCCTCTGTGCCTTGGTGGGTATTTTACACCAGCTATTGAATATAGCTGTGTGTTTGTTAGAATACGGTGTGGGTAGTCTTGTTACAGACAGATATTTGTGAAGATGACTGTACTAATTTGTTTACATATCAAATGGTGGAAGATGGATAGAACTATTCTTATCAAGAAAAAAACAACAAATGAACCCAGAATGGCTGGATCCTATGACTGGACTAGACTGGACTGGATCATATAACTGGACTGGAGTAAGCTAGACTGGAGTGCAATAGTCTGAATTTGCCTCCAGTAGTGATATACTTTAGATGTATGGCCAATGGGGTCCCTGTACCCTCTCCTGACTCGCTCGCCTGACGTCCTGTCCTGCTAGCCCCAAACTAGGCCTGACCTGCTAGCCCCAAACTAGGCCTGACACTCATACTAAAGCCTCAACAGTCTCTAGTCCCACTCACCTCACACAAGCACGCAAGCATGCAGACATACACACATGCAAGCAAACACACACATGGCTAACCGTGAACACATAAATACATCATACAAACACAATTAAATGATTTCAGGCTATTATTGCAGACCAGCAGACATTTTTCCAATCCATACTGAACTGTATTGATTTACAGTTCAGAACACCAGGGATATTTCATGTACTCCTCTGGTCTACTATAATGGGATAGATTCAAGTGTGTATATACTTAATTTGAACCAATAATTGAAATAACATCAAGATGTCTATTACCTTTTCTTCATCATGTATCTCATCATGTATCTTCATTTGTACGATTATGAATATCCTTTCTTACACCCTGTTTATCATGTTTAAAATTCCTGATTTTAGCTTCTACACCAATCTGTGCATGCAGTGTATCATATCAGAATGTTATTTATTTTGCACCGACAGCCGATGGGAGTGAGATGTTGAATCCTTTCTGTAGCTGTAGCCTATGCACATTTAGTTTCATGTGGTTTTCATCTTAATAAATCCCTAACACCTTATTCAGCAGGTTTATTTGTTGGAGTGTTAGTGCTGGTTGGAGTGTTTTGGTTCTTATGGTCAGGATACGTCCCAAATAGCACCCTATTCTCCATACAGTGCACTAGAAAGGCGATAGGGTGCCAGTTGGGATGCTCATGGAGTGGAGCTGAGATACCTAGCTGCTCTCAACTCCTCCCCCAGGATTTGCATGGTAAAGATAACAGCGTTTCTCTCCTTTACTCCTCCCCCAGGATTTCCCACTAAGTGGCTCCTGTTATTAAACTCCCACATCTGGAAGATGACTGATTCTGACAACACAATTTACATCTTCTGTATAAAACCATCTCTCTGAGCGCCCAACGATTTATCCCGGATTAAGCTGTTAGTCTCCGTTACTGGATAACCACTACAATCTATCAGCCAGGGCCCCTGGTTTTCTACATTTTCCGATACCCACCCCTGGTCGTTCCCCATGGGAGCGAGGGATTTGATCTGTAGTATAGAGCCCCCATCCACTCCAAAATTGCAAAAAGGACTTTATGGAGAGTGAATATTACTGAATCATGCAGATGTCAGGAATTCCAATAAAACTGATATGAGTGAAATGAAAACATCTGACGATGGGGACGTCGATGGGGACGTCAGTGGGGACGTCAGTGGGGACGTCGATGGGGACGTCGATGGGGACGTCGATGGGGACGTCAGTGGGGACGTCGATGGGGACGTCATGGGGACGTCAGTGGGGACGTCGATGGGGACGTCAGTGGGGACGTCAGTGGGGACGTCAGTGGGGACGTCAGTGGGGACGTCAGTGGGGACGTCAGTGGGGACATCGATGGGGACGTCAGTGGGGACGTCAGTGGGGACGTCAGTGGGGACGTCAGTGGGGACATCGATGGGGACGTCAGTGGGGACGTCAGTGGGGACGTCAGTGGGGACGTCAGTGGGGACGTCGATGGGGACGTCAGTGGGGACGTCGATGGGGACGTCGATGGGGACGTCAGTGGGGACGTCGATGGGGACGTCAGTGGGGACGTCAGTGGGGACATCGATGGGGACGTCAGTGGGGACGTCAGTGGGGACATCGATGGGGACGTCAGTGGGGACGTCAGTGGGGACGTCGATGGGGCGTCAGTGGGGACGTCAGTGGGGACGTCGATGGGGCGCCAGTGGGGACGTCAGTGGGGACATCGATGGGGGCGTCAGTGGGGACGTCAGTGGGGACATCAGTGGGGACGTCGATGGGGACGTCAGTGGGGACGTCAGTGGGGACGTCGATGGGGACGTCAGTGGGGACGTCAGTGGGGACGTCGATGGGGACGTCAGTGGGGACGTCAGTGGGGACGTCAGTGGGGACGTCAGTGGGGACGTCAGTGGGGACGTCAGTGGGGACGTCAGTGGGGACGTCAGTGGGGACGTCAGTGGGGACGTCAGTGGGGACGTCAGTGGGGACGTCAGTGGGGACGTCAGTGGGGACGTCGATGGGGACGTCAGTGGGGACGTCAGTGGGGACATCGATGGGGACGTCAGTGGGGACGTCAGTGGGGACGTCGATGGGGACGTCAGTGGGGACGTCAGTGGGGACGTCGAGTGGGGCGTCAGTGGGGACGTCAGTGGGGACGTCAGTGGGGACGTCAGTGGGGACGTCAGTGGGGACGTCAGTGGGGACGTCGATGGGGACGTCAGTGGGGACGTCAGTGGGGACGTCGATGGGGACGTCAGTGGGGACGTCGATGGGGACGTCAGTGGGGACGTCGATGGGGACGTCAGTGGGGCGTCAGGGGGGCGTCAGTGGGGGACGTCGATGGGGCGTCAGTGGGGGCGCAGTCAGTGGGGCGTCGTGGGGACGTCAGTGGGGACGTCAGTGGGGACATCGATGGGGGCGTCAGTGGGGGCGTCAGTGGGGACATCGTGGGGGCGTCAGTGGGGACGTGAGGGGCGTCAGTGGGGGCGTCAGTGGGGGGAGTGGGGGCGTCGATGGGGACGTCGATAGGGGTGGGGGCGATGGGGACGTCAGTGGGGCGGTGGGGACGTCGATGGGGACGTCAGTGGGGGCGTCAGTGGGGACATCGATGGGGGACGTCAGTGGGGGCGTCAGTGGGGACATCGCGGGGGCGTCAGTGGGGGCGTCAGTGGGGACGTCGATGGGGACGTCAGTGGGGACGTCAGTGGGGACATCGATGGGGACGTCAGTGGGGACGTCGATGGGGACGTCAGTGGGGACGTCGATGGGGACGTCAGTGGGGACGTCAGTGGGGACGTCGATGGGGACGTCAGTGGGGACGTCGATGGGGACGTCAGTGGGGACATCGATGGGGACGTCAGTGGGGACGTCAGTGGGGACGTCGATGGGGACGTCAGTGGGGACGTCAGTGGGGACATCGATGGGGACGTCAGTGGGGACGTCGATGGGGACGTCAGTGGGGACGTCGATGGGGGCGTCAGTGGGGCGTCAGTGGGGCGTCAGTGGGGCGTCAGTGGGGACGTCAGTGGGGACGTCGATGGGGACGTCAGTGGGGACGTCAGTGGGGACGTCAGTGGGGACGTCGATGGGGACGTCAGTGGGGACGTCAGTGGGGACGTCGATGGGGACGTCGAGTGGGGACGTCAGTGGGGACGTCAGTGGGGACGTCGATGGGGACGTCGATGGGGACGTCGATGGGGACGTCGATGGGGACGTCGATGGGGACGTCGATGGGGACGTCGATGGGGACGTCGATGGGGACGTCGATGGGGACGTCGATGGGGACGTCGATGGGGACGTCGATGGGGACGTCGATGGGGACGTCAGTGGGGACGTCGATGGGGACGTCGATGGGGACGTCGTGGGGACGTCGGTGGGGACGTCAGTGGGGACGTCAGTGGGGACGTCAGTGGCGGTTGGATTTATGGCTGCATTAGGGAGAAAAGGCTGAGGAGACAGATTTGTGGCGTCGCTCCTCTTCCTCTTGTTTCTCTGTCTTGCATTAAGGACCCTGGTCAATTAGCGTGGGACGACGTTAGCGGTGCCACTGACTGTGCTTTTACGACTACATGAAAAATGCATTGGTTCTCTGGTATTGGGAGAGACTTAGGGGTAGTTAGACGTGAACACACACACAGTACGACTGTGTGTGGTGGGGGGGTCTTCTATTAAAAGTGCCATGATTAAACTCTGACCTTTGACCCATAATAATAATTATTGAATTATGTTTTTCCCTCTTTAGAACTGACTAAATGATCAAGTTTTCCCCCCTTTTTTTGGGGGGGTAAACTATAATAATCTATAATCTACATCACCTTTCCAGGTATTTGAACAATTCATTACAAATCAAATCATGTAACTGTTACCATGGATTTTTATAAAATAAAGCTTTTTTATTCTATATAACATATTCAGTGTGTCATTCTGTCTAATATAACACATTACTACTACACAATGTTCCACTGGACGTAATAGCCTTCTCCCCCTGTTAATCCAGGGCTGCTGTCATGATCTCATAGTCTCTTAGCATACCTCTAACTGTAATACCTCCAATACCTTTCATACCTTTCAAACCTCTCATACCTTTCATACCTTTCAAACCTCTCATACCTTTCATACCTTTCAAACCTCTCATACCTTTCAAACCTCCAATACCTTTCATACCTTTCAAACCTCCAATACCTTTCATACCTTTCAATCCTCCAATACCTATCATACCTTTCAAACCTCTCATACCTTTCATACCTTTCAAGCCTCCAATACCTATCATACCTTTCAAACCTCTCATACCTTTCAATCCTCCAATACCTATCATACCTTTCATACTTTTCAAACCTCCAATACCTATCATACCGTTCAAACCTCTCATACCTTTCATACCTTTCAAACCTCTCATACCTTTCAAACCTCTCATACCTTTCATACCTTTCAAACCTCTCATACCTTTCAAACCTCCAATACCTTTCATACCTTTCAATCCTCCAATACCTTTCATACCTTTCAATCCTCCAATACCTATCATACCGTTCAAACCTCTCATACCTTTCAAACCTCCAATACCTTTCATACCTTTCAATCCTCCAATACCTTTCAATCCTCCAATACCTATCATACCTTTCAAACCTCTCATACCGTTCAAACCTCCAATACCTCTCATACCTTTCAAACCTCCAATACCTCTCATACCTTTCAAACCTCCAATACCTTTCATACCTTTCAAACCTCTCATACCTTTCAAACCTCCAATACCTATCATACCGTTCAAACCTCTCATACCTTTCATACCTTTCAAACCTCTCATACCTTTCAAACCTCTCATACCTTTCATACCTTTCAAACCTCTCATACCTTTCAAACCTCCAATACCTTTCATACCTTTCAATCCTCCAATACCTTTCATACCTTTCAATCCTCCAATACCTATCATACCGTTCAAACCTCTCATACCTTTCAAACCTCTCATACCTTTCAAACCTCCAATACCTTTCATACCTTTCAATCCTCCAATACCTATCATACCTTTCAAACCTCTCATACCGTTCAAACCTCCAATACCTCTCATACCTTTCAAACCTCCAATACCTTTCATACCTTTCAATCCTCCAATACCTTTCATACCTTTCAAACCTCTCATACCTTTCAAACCTCCAATACCTATCATACCGTTCAAACCTCTCATACCTTTCATACCTTTCAAACCTCTCATACCTTTCAAACCTCTCATACCTTTCATACCTTTCAAACCTCTCATACCTTTCAAACCTCCAATACATTTCATACCTTTCAATCCTCCAATACCTTTCATACCTTTCAATCCTCCAATACCTATCATACCGTTCAAACCTCTCATACCTTTCAAACCTCCAATACCTTTCATACCTTTCAATCCTCCAATACCTTTCATACCTTTCAATCCTCCAATACCTATCATACCTTTCAAACCTCTCATACCGTTCAAACCTCCAATACCTCTCATACCTTTCAATCCTCCAATACCTTTCAAACCTCCAATACCTCTCATACCTCCAATACCTTTCAAACCTCCAATACCTCTCATACATCTAATCCCTCTGCCTCCAATACCTCTCATACCTCTATCTCTCATTCTTCTACCTTTAATATCTCTACCGATCACACCTCTCATACCTCTACCTCCAATACCTCTAATACATCTCAAACACCTCATACCTCTACCTCTAATACATATCATACCTCTAATACCTCTGCCTCCAATAACCTCTAATTTCTCTAACTCTAATTTTTTTATTTTTTCATTTTACCTTTATTTAACTAGGCAAGTCAGTTAAGAAAAAAATCTTATTTTCAATGACGGCCTAGGAACAGTGGGTTAACTGCCTGTTCTGGGGCAGAACGACAGATTTGTACCTTGTCAGCTCGAGGGTTTTGAACTTGCAACCTTCCGGTTACTAGTCCAATGCTCTAACCACTAGGCTACCCTGCCGCCCTCTACCTCTCATACCTCTCATACCTCTCATACCTCTCATACCTCTCATACTTCTCATATCTCCAATAGCTCTAATACCTCTCATACCTCCAATATATTTGATACCTATACCTATCATACCTCTACCTCTATTGCCTCTCATTCCTCTAATACCTCTAATACAAACATTTAGCTACACTCACATTAACATCTGCTAACTGTGTGTATGTGACAAATAACATTAGATTTGATTTGCCTCTCATACCTCTAATATCTTTACCTCTTATACCTCTACCTCTCATACATCTGCCTCCAATTTTTTATTTTTATTTTTTTATTTCACCTTTATTTAACCAGGTAGGCTAGTTGAGAACAAGTTCTCCAATACCTCTCATACCTCTGATACCTCCTTCTCTCATACCTCTAATACCTCTCATATCTCCAATATCTCTAATACCTCCAATACCCCTACCTCTCATACCTCCAATGTCTTTAATACCTCCACCTTTAATACATCTACCTCTCACACCTCTCATACATCTCATACCTCTACCCTCATACCTCTACCTTCAATACCTCTAATACCTCTTACTTCTAATACCTCTGCCTCCAATACCTCTCATTTTTCTAACTCTAATACCTCTCATACCTCTAATACCTCTACCTCTATCTCTAATACCTCTCTTACCTCTAATACACCTGCCTCCAATACCTCTTATATACCTATATATATCTTATATCTACCGCTAATGCTTCCAATATCTGTAATACCTCTACCCCTAATACCTCTCAAACCTCTAAAATCTCTCAAACCTCCAGTATATTTAATACCTCTACCTCCAATACCTCTCATACCTCTAATACACCTGCCTCCAATACCTATCATACCTCTAATACCTCCATCTTTAATACCTCTAAAACCTCTACTTCCAATAGCTCTTATTCCTCCAATATATTTAATACATCTACCTCTAATACCTCCAATACCTCATATACATTTCATACCTCTCATACCTCTAATACTTCTACCTCTCATACCTCACATATCTCTAAAACCTCTAATACCTCTCATTCCTCCAATATCTTTAAAACCTCTAACCTGAATACATCTACCTCCAATACCTCTCATACCTCTAATACCTCTCATATCTCCACTACCTCTCATACCTCTTCCTTTAATACCTCTAATACCTCTTCCTTTAATACCTCTAATACCTCTTCCTTTAATACCTCTAATACCTCTTCCTTTAATACCTCTAATACCTCTTCCTTTAATACCTCTAATACCTCTTCCTTTAATACCTCTAATACCTCTTCCTCTAATACCTCTTCCTCTAATACCTCTTCCTCTAATACCTCTTCCTCTAATACCTATCATACCTCTTCCTCTAATACCTTTCATATCTCTTCCTCTAATACCTCTTCCTCTAATAACTCGAATACCTCTTCCTTTAATACCTCTTCCTTTAATACCTCTCATACCTTTTTTAGTAACTCTAATACCTCTCATACCTCCAATACATGTCATACTTATATCTCTCATACTTCTCATACGTCTACCTCTCATACATCTAATACCTTTCATACCTCTGATACCTCTACCTCTCACTTCCGGCGCCGACAGAGATGGCCGCCTCGCTTCGCGTTCCTAGGAAACTGCAGTTTTGTGTTATTTCTTACATTGGTACCCCAGGTCATCTTAGGTTTCATTACATACAGCCGAGAAGAACTACTGAACATAAGAGCAGCGTCAACTCACCATCAGTACGACCAAGAATATGACTTTCGCGAAGCGGATCCTGCATTCTGCCTTTCACCAAGGACAACGGAATGGATCCCAGCCGGCGACCCCAAAAAACGACTTCGAAAAAGGGGAAAACGAAGCAGTCTTCTGGTCAGACTCCGGAGACGGGCACATCGTGCACCACTCCCTAGTATTCTCCTCGCCAATGTCCAGTCTCTTGACAACAAGGTTGATGAAATCCGAGCAAGGGTAGCATTCTAGAGGGACATCAGAGACTGTAACGTTCTTTGCTTCACGGAAACATGGCTCACTGGAGAGACGCTATCGGAGACGGTGCAGCCAGCTGGCTTCTCCACGCATCGCACCGACAGAAACAAACATCTTTCTGGTAAGAAGAGGGGCGGGGGCGTATGCTTTATGGTTAACGTGACGTGGTGTGGCCACAACAACATACAGGAACTCAAGTCCTTCTGTTCACCTGATTTAGAATTCCTCACAATCAAATGTAGACCGCATTATCTACCAAGGGAATTCTCTTCAATTATAATCACAGCCGTATATATTCCCCCCCAAGCAGACACATCGATGGCTCTGAACAAACTTTATTTGACTCTTTGCAAACTGGAATCCATATATCCGGAGGCTGCATTCATTGTAGCTGGGGATTTTAACAAGGCTAATCTGAAAACAAGACTCCCTAAATTTTATCAGCATATCGATTGCGCAACCAGGGCTGGAAAAACCTTGGATCATTGCTATTCCAACTTCCGCGACGCATATAAGGCCCTGCCCCGCCCTCCTTTCGGAAAAGCTGACCACGACTCCATTTTGTTGATCCCTGCCTACAGACAAAAACAAAAACAAGAAGCTCCCGCGCTGAGGTCTGTTCAACGCTGGTCTGACCAATCTGATTCCACACTCCAAGACTGCTTCCATCACGTGGACTGGGATATGTGTTCCGTATTGCGTCAGGCGACAACATTGACGAATATGCAGATTCGGTTTGCGAGTTTATTAGAACGTGCATTGAAGATGTCTTTCCCATAGCAACGATTAAAACATTCCCAAACCAGAAACCGTGGATTGATGGCAGCATTCGCGTGAAACTGAAAGCGCAAACCACTGCTTTTAATCAGGGCAAGGTGACTGGAAACATGACCGAATACAAACAGTGTAACTATTCCCTCCGCAAGGCAATCAAACAAGCTAAGCGTCAGTATAGAGACAAAGTAGAATCTCAATTCAACGGCTCAGACACAAGAGGTATGTGGCAGGGTCTACAGTCAATCACGGATTACAAAAAGAAAACCAGCACCGTCACGGACCAGGATGTCTTGCTCCCAGGCAGACTAAATAACTTTTTTGCCCGCTTTGAGGACAATACAGTGCCACTGACACTGCCCGCAACTAAAACATGCGGACTCTCCTTCACTGCAGCCGACGTGAGGAAAACATTTAAACGTGTCAACCCTCGCAAGGCTGCAGGCCCAGACGGCATCCCCAGCCGCGCCCTCAAAGCATGCGCAGACCAGCTGGCTGGTGTGTTTACGGACATATTCAATCAATCCCTATCCCAGTCTGTTGTTCCCACATGCTTCAAGAGGGCCACCATTGTTCCTGTTCCCAAGAAAGCTAAGGTAACTGAGTTAAACGACTACCGCCCCGTAGCACTCACTTCCGTCATCATGAAGTGCTTTGAGAGACTAGTCAAGGACCATATCACCTCCACCCTCCCTGACACCCTAGACCCACTCCAATTTGCTTACCGCCCAAATAGGTCCACAGACGATGCAATCTCAACCACACTGCACACTACTGAGAGGGTAGTACGTTTTAAGTTCCTCGGCGTACACATCACAGACAAACTGAATTGGTCCACACACACAGAAAGCATTGTGAAGAAGGCGCAGCAGCGCCTCTTCAACCTCAGGAGGCTGAAGAAATTTGTCTTGTCACCAAAAGCACTCACAAACTTCTACAGATGCACAATCGAGAGCATCCTGTCGGGCTTTATCACCGCCTGGTACGGCAACTGCTCCGCCCACAACCGTAAGGCTCTCCAGAGGGTAGTGAGGTCTGCACAACGCATCACCGGGGGCAAACTACCTGCCCTCCGGGACACCTACACCACCCGATGTCACAGGAAGGCCATAAAGATCATCAAGGACAACAACCACCCGAGCCACTGCCTGTTCACCCCGCTATCATCCAGAAGGCGAGGTCAGTACAGGTGCATCAAAGCTGGGACCGAGAGACTGAAAAACAGCTTCTATCTCAAGGCCATCAGACTGTTAAACAGCCACCACTAACATTGAGTGGCTGCTGCCAACACACTGACTCAACTCCAGCCACTTTAATAATGGGAATTGATGGGGAATGATGTAAAATATATCACTAGCCACTTTAAACAATGCTACCTAATATAATGTTTACATACCCTACATTATTCATCTCATATGTATACGTATATACTGTACTCTATATCATCGACTGCATCCTTATGTAATACATGTATCACTAGCCACTTTAACTATGCCACATTGTTTACATACTCATCTCATGTATATACTGCACTCAATACCATCTACTGTATCTTGCCTATGCCGCTCTGTACCATCACTCATTCATATATCTTTATGTACATATTCTTTATCCCCTTACACTTGTGTCTATAAGGTAGTAGTTTTGGAATTGTTAGCTAGATTACTTGTTGGTTATTACTGCATTGTCGGAACTAGAAGCACAAGCATTTCGCTACACTCGCACTAACATCTGCTAACCATGTGTATGTGACAAATAAAATGTGATTTTATTTGATACCTCCAATATCTCCCATTCATCCAATACGGCTACTTCTAATACCTCTCGTACCTCTAGTGCTTCTCGTTCCTCTAGTGCATCTCATATCTCTCATACCTCTAATACCTCTCATACCTCCAATACCTCTACCTCTCATACCTCTCATACCTCTTCCTCTAATACCTCTCATACCTCTTCCTCTAATACCTCTCATACCTCCAATACCTCTCATACATCCAATACCTCTCATACCTCCAATACCTCTCATACATCCAATACCTCTAATACCTCTTCCTCTAATACCTCTTCCTCTAATACCTCTAATACCTCTTCCTCTAATACCTCTAATACCTCTTCCTCTAATACCTCTTCCTCTAATACCTCTCATACCTCTTCCTCTAATACCTCTCATACCTCCAATACCTCTCATACATCCAATACCTCTCATACCTCCAATACCTCTCACACCTCCAATACCTCCAATTTCCCTCATACCTCTCATAACTCTCATACCTTCAATACCTCTCATACCTCTAATGCCTCTACCTCCAATATCTCTAATAGCTCTCATATTATATGGCAGGTTGCCTATTTTAAATGCAGTGAGTGAAGGTAGGAGCTGATGCAGGTGTCCCGGTTAAAGTGTCAGCATGCTTCAGTTTGGCTGGCAGCATTAAAATGTCAGCATGCTTCAGTTTGGCTGGCAGCATTAAAATGTCAGCATGCTTCAGTTTGGCTGGCAGCGTTAAAGTGTCAGCATGCTTCAGTTTGGCTGGCAGCATTAAAGTGTCAGCATGCTTCAGTTTGGCTGGCAGCATTAAAGCGTCAGCATGCTTCAGTTTGGCTGGCAGCATTAAAGCATCAGCATGCTTCAGTTTGGCTGGCAGCATTAAAGCGTCAGCATGCTTCAGTTTGGCTGGCAGCGTTAGTGTCAGCATGCTTCAGTTTGGCTGGCAGCGTTAAAGTGTCAGCATGCTTCAGTTTGGCTGGCAGCATTAAAGCATCAGCATGCTTCAGTTTGGCTGGCAGCATTAAAGCATCAGCATGCTTCAGTTTGGCTGGCAGCATTAAAGTGTCAGCATGCTTCAGTTTGGCTGGCAGCGTTAAAGCGTCAGCATGCTTCAGTTTGGCTGGCAGCATTAAAGCGTCAGCATGCTTCAGTTTGGCTGGCAGCATTAAAGCATCAGCATGCTTCAGTTTGGCTGGCAGCATTAAAGCGTCAGCATGCTTCAGTTTGGCTGGCAGCGTTAGTGTCAGCATGCTTCAGTTTGGCTGGCAGCGTTAAAGTGTCAGCATGCTTCAGTTTGGCTGGCAGCATTAAAGTGTCAGCATGCTTCAGTTTGGCTGGCAGCATTAAAGCGTCAGCATGCTTCAGTTTGGCTGGCAGCATTAAAGTGTCAGCATGCTTCAGTTTGGCTGGCAGCATTAAAGTGTCAGCATGCTTCAGTTTGGCTGGCAGCGTTAAAGTGTCAGCATGCTTCAGTTTGGCTGGCAGCATTAAAGTGTCAGCATGCTTCAGTTTGGCTGGCAGCATTAAAGTGTCAGCATGCTTCAGTTTGGCTGGCAGCATTAAAGTGTCAGCATGCTTCAGTTTGGCTGGCAGCATTAAAGTGTCAGCATGCTTCAGTTTGGCTGGCAGCATTAAAATGTCAGCATGCTTCAGTTTGGCTGGCAGCGTTAAAGTGTCAGCATGCTTCAGTTTGGCTGGCAGCATTAAAGTGTCAGCATGCTTCAGTTTGGCTGGCAGCATTAAAGTGTCAGCATGCTTCAGTTTGGCTGGCAGCATTAAAGTGTCAGCATGCTTCAGTTTGGCTGGCAGCATTAAAATGTCAGCATGCTTCAGTTTGGCTGGCAGCGTTAAAGTGTCAGCATGCTTCAGTTTGGCTGGCAGCATTAAAGCGTCAGCATGCTTCAGTTTGGCTGGCAGCATTAAAGTGTCAGCATGCTTCAGTTTGGCTGGCAGCGTTAAAGCGTCAGCATGCTTCAGTTTGGCTGGCAGCGTTAAAGCGTCAGCATGCTTCAGTTTGGCTGGCAGCGTTAAAGCGTCAGCATGCTTCAGTTTGGCTGGCAGCATTAAAGCGTCAGCATGCTTCAGTTTGGCTGGCAGCATTAAAGCGTCAGCATGCTTCAGTTTGGCTGGCAGCATTAAAGCGTCAGCATGCTTCAGTTTGGCTGGCAGCATTAAAGCGTCAGCATGCTTCAGTTTGGCTGGCAGCATTAAAGCGTCAGCATGCTTCAGTTTGGCTGGCAGCATTAAAGTGTCAGCATGCTTCAGTTTGGCTGGCAGCATTAAAGCGTCAGCATGCTTCAGTTTGGCTGGCAGCATTAAAATGTCAGCATGCTTCAGTTTGGCTGGCAGCATTAAAGCGTCAGCATGCTTCAGTTTGGCTGGCAGCATTAAAATGTCAGCATGCTTCAGTTTGGCTGGCAGCATTAAAGTGTCAGCATGCTTCAGTTTGGCTGGCAGCATTAAAGTGTCAGCATGCTTCAGTTTGGCTGGCAGCATTAAAGTGTCAGCATGCTTCAGTTTGGCTGGCAGCATTAAAGTGTCAGCATGCTTCAGTTTGGCTGGCAGCATTAAAATGTCAGCATGCTTCAGTTTGGCTTCAGTTTGGCTGGCAGCATTAAAGTGTCAGCATGCTTCATTTCGGATAATAGAAATAGAAGGGATTTATGCTGGAGAGGTTTGTACTTACTACTCCATGGCACTCAATTAAAAGACAAACAACCAGGTATTGTTACCCAAAAGCCTATATTATTAGCATGAGGACTGATACTTTATGATCTCTATACGTCTCTATTCCTGAGGTGCCTGCAATTAAATTGACAGTTAACTAAAAGAATTGAAAAATGTGAGCCTTTTCGACACTGTACCTCTGACTCTCATTCCTCTCGTACCTCTAATACCTCTAATTCCCCATGCAGGGGAGTCATGGCAGTACCTGTCACCCGCTCTGTCACCCGCTCTAGTCCTACAGCCATATGTCTCGTTGAAATTAAATCTGCATTAAAACCTCTCACACCCCTTTATTTTCTGAAGGCTCTGCCACCATAATGAGTGTGAACTGAGTGCTCACTCAGAGACAGGCGGCTCAGATCACATGGGTGTTAGCTACAGTTAGTCGACTGTAGAGGGCTCGTCGCATGTGATTTGCTTAACCTGTCAAAGGCCGGCGATTGATTAAATTTCACCTTGGAGAACTGTTAATTAATAACGTTATGGATGTGACAGGCCTTTATTAAGGGCCCGGGATAGGAGATGATGTCTGTAGAAGTGTGGATGTGTGTGAGTGTGGACGTGTGTAACTATACTTGTGGGGACCAGAATTCCCCCAGTACCTCTATACGATTAGGCTTAGGTTGATGAGCTAGTTTTGGGTTAATGTTAGGTTTATGGAAAATAGGATTTTGAATAGGACTGAATTGTGTGTCCCCACAAGGTTAGTTATACAAGACTGTGTGTGTGTGTGTTTTCAACCTCAACTAGTCTATTTGGGGCTCTGGCCTTATACAGCACTGGTCTGGATCAAGGTTACCTCTGGAGCACAGATATGTATGCACAACCACCAGACCCTTTTCTATTAATGTGGATTGCCCATATGTCCAGTAGTGTGTGTGTGCGCGCATGTGTGTGTACTACGTATGTGCATGCCTGTGTGTGTGTGTGTCTGGCCCGACACTGCCAGCTGCATCTCGTCTCCTCTGTCTCTGTCCTGAACTCTGTTTTACAATCTATCTGTGATGAATTCATAATTACGTCGATCCTTTTATGATATGGACTTGACTAAGAACTGGACCTGAAACCGAGCATATTTCACCATGCAGTTACCACCACAGATGGCTCTGGGCTTTGTCCCCTCTGTCGTCTGACACTATGGGACGGTGCCAAATGGGAGAGCGAGAGAGGGAGAGAGAGGGAGAGAGAGGGAGAGAGAGTGAGAGGGAGAGGGAGAGGGAGAGGTGGAGAGAGGGAGAGGGAGAGGTGGAGAGAGGGAGGTGGAGAGAGGGAGAGGGAGAGAGGGAGAGGGGGAGAGTGAGGGGGAGAGTGAGAGGGAGAGTGAGAGGGAGAGTGAGAGTGAGAGTGAGAGTGAGAGGGGAGGGAGAGAGAGGGAGAGAGAGGGAGAGAGAGGGAGAGAGAGGGAGAGAGAGGGAGAGAGAGAGAGAGAGGGAGAGAGAGAGGGAGAGAGAGAGGGAGAGAGGGAGGAGAGAGAGGGGAGAGAGAGGGAGAGAGGGAGAGAGAGGGAGAGGGAGGGAGGGAGAGGGAGGGAGAGAGAGAGAGAGAGTTCAGACAGACAGACAGACAGACAATAGGGTGAAATCCTGTGTGCGTGTGTTTTAATTGCCCCAGTTAATATTGTCTGTCTTCATGTTCCTCCCCAGTGGACTGGGACACAGCATTATGTTGGCAGCATGCTTCTCTTCCTGAGAGCGAGATGTCTTCTAGCCCCGTTCTGTCTCCGCATCATTAGTTCCCCAGTGACAGAATACACCAGAACACAATACTGTACAGTATATTGCCCCGTCGGCCCAATCTGGCAACAGTTTCCCATAGTCAAGAATCATGTCCGAATCATGTTTTTGTCTGTTTGAACTCCTTCAGAGTGGGAGTGAAGGAGGTTTGTTTAGATGGAAAACCTTCTGATTGTGATCACTCATCAGGCTGACATACCAGAGGTCTGCTTCTCCACGGCCGAATGTTCCAAATTTAACATTGCTAGAAACACACACACACAAACGGCTCATTCCAAGGGCCCCAGCAGTAGATTGTATTGTTGCCAACAGCCATTACCCGGCAGAAACAACTTCACCATGTTTAAATGACCACTGGTGCTCAGAGCATATCGTATATCCTGGATAATTTATTAGATTATGACGCTAGGTTGTGAATGGATGGAATGAGACAGATATTGAAATAAAACCCTGTACTGCAGATGATCAGGATTATGGCTACGTATGTATTTTTCCAATGGAATTCGTTTTATAATAGTAGTAGTTATGTCTTATATGATGAATATCTACAGAGTAATTTGTCTAAATGAGTACTAGTCATTAACACACACACACACACACACACACACACACACACACACACACACACACACACACACACACACACACACACACACACACACACACACACACACACACACACACACACACACACACACACACACACACACACACACACACACAGCTGTCCATGCTCTCCTCAAGGCTTCAGGTCATATTGGACTACAGATCCCACAACAAATAGGTGGCCTGTGACAGAAATAAGGTGTAAGAAGTCGATACTTGTTTCTTTCCCTCCCTCCCTCCCTCCCAATACAAGGCTCTGCATAATGTGCTGCTCCTGCATGCTGGCCGGCCCTCTCCTCTCCTATACATCACAACCCTAATCTCAGACCTGTCCAGGTGTGTGTGAGAAGGAAAAGAAAGCGAGAGGAGAGTAGAGAAAGCAAATGAGCGAGTAAGTGTGTGGTAAAGAGAGAGAGAGAGAGAATAGACAGATCGAAAGAGAATGAGAGAGAGAGTGTGAGAGAGAATACTGTAGAGTAAAGCAGAGAAGCTTTGTGGCAGCAGTGGGGTAAGATTGGCCTGGGCTGTCTGGGCTTGATTAATGGTCCTGTGAGGGTGAGAGAGTCCCGGCCCAGGCAGCGGGGTCCGTCCCTGTGGCATGTGATCCTGATTGGCTTTGTCCTGTGCGTCTGCGCTGGAGGAGCGGACATTAAGATTAAGTGATGCTGTCGTGTCAGGGAGCAGTGCACTGCATCATCCTGGGGAAGAGACAGCTGTGCTGCTTATTCCTTCAGCACCAGGGGAGAGCTGCCAGCTATATAGCAGGGCCCAGCCCAGAGCACAGCAGAGCTGAGCAGTCCAGATCAGAGCAGAGCACAGCAGCCCAGAGCACAGCAGTCCAGATCAGAGCAGAGCAGAGCACAGCAGCCCAGAGCACAGCAGCCCAGATCAGAGCAGTCCAGATCAGAGCAGAGCAGTGCAGATCAGAGCAGTCCAGAGCAGCAGCCCAGCCCAGAAGTCCAGATCAGAGCAGTCCAGATCAGAGCAGTCCAGATCAGAGCAGTCCAGAGCAGCAGCCCAGCCCAGAGCAGCAGCCCAGCCCAGAAGTCCAGATCAGAGCAGTCCAGATCAGAGCAGATCAGAGCATTCCAGATCAGAGCAGTCCAGATCAGAGCAGTCCAGATCAGAGCAGTCCAGAGCAGCAGCCCAGCCCAGAGCAGCAGCCCAGCCCAGAAGTCCAGATCAGAGCAGTCCAGATCAGAGCAGTCCAGATCAGAGCAGTCCAGATCAGAGCAGCCCAGCGCAGAGCAGCAGTCCAGATCAGAGCAGCAGAGCAGTCCAGATCAGAGCAGCCCAGCCCAGAGCAGCAGAGCAGTCCAGACCAGAGCAGCCCAGCCCAGAGCAGCAGAGCAGTCCATATCAGAGCAGCCCAGTGCAGAGCAGCAGTCCAGATCAGAGCAGTCCAGATCAGAGCAGCCCAGAACAGCAGTCCAGATCAGAGCAGCCCAGCCCAGAGCAGCAGAGCAGATCAGAGCAGCCCAGCCCAGAGCAGCAGAGCAGTCCAGATCAGAGCAGCCCAGCCCAGAGCAGCAGCCCAGCCCAGAAGTCCAGATCAGAGCAGTCCAGATCAGAGCAGATCAGATCAGAGCAGCCCAGCCCAGAGCAGCAGAGCAGTCCAGATCAGATCAGAGCAGAGCAGCAGAGCAGTCCAGATCAGAGCAGTCCAGAGCAGAGCAGCAGTCCAGATCAGAGCAGTCCAGAGCAGAGCAGCAGTCCAGAGCAGCCCAGCCCAAAGCAGTCCAGAGCAGAGCAGCAGTCCAGATCAGAGCACCCCAGCCCAAAGCAGAGCAGAGCAGCCCAAAGTAGCCCAGCCCAGAGCACAGCAGCCCAGCCCAGAGCAGCCCAACCCAAAGCAAAGCAGAGCAAGGCCCACATTTATATTAGGAAACATCTGCTCAGTGCAGTTCAACCTCTGCTTTCTGTTTATAAATAAGCAATCACTAAGAACACATACAGAGAGAGAGAGAGGACCATGCCTATAGGGAACATTAGTGGTGCAAAGGAGCACATCTCCTCTGAGCTGAAGAGATGTGTTGGGAATCTTGTATCAGGACCTGCAAATGCTGTCTTAGTTGTTATTGTTCAAGATTCTATACTACACTGACCATTGTCAGTAACCTCAAATGTTCACTACCTGATTCAAATCAAATTAAAATTCTGATTTGATATGATTAGATTGAGTTAAATTTTCTATCCACACACCGATACCGAAACACACTCAAAGCATGGGCACCAAACTAATCCACACATATACTGAGCTGTATAACATTGATTGTATATATTTAACGATAGCTGGATAAAAACAGCCATTGTGTGTGTGGTAGCAGATCATATCAGTGTGTAGCGTAGCCTGGGCCCTGTGTATGAGATAAGATCACAGTGTAGCATATCCTGGGCCCTGTGTATGAGAAGATCGGTGTGTAGCGTAGCCTGGGCCCTGTGTATGAGATAAGATCACAGTGTAGCATATCCTGGGCCCTGTGTATGAGAAGATCGGTGTGTAGCGTAGCCTGGGCCCTGTGTATGAGATAAGATCACAGTGTAGCATATCCTGGGCCCTGTGTATGAGAAGATCATTGCATAGCGTAGCCTGGGCCCTGTGTATGAGATAAGATCAGTGTGTAGCATATCCTGGGCCCTGTGTATGAGATCAGATCAGTGTGTAGCGTAGCCTGGGCCCTGTGTATGAGATAAGATGTGTGTAGCATATCCTGGGCCCTGTGTATGAGATCAGATCAGTACGTAGTGTAGCCTGGGCCTGTGTATAAAAAGCAGATCAGATCAGTGTGTAGTGTAGCCTAGGCCTGTGTATAAAAAGCAGATCAGATCCGTGTGTAGTGTAGCCTAGGCCTGTGTATAAAAAGCAGATCAGATCCGTGTGTAGTGTAGCCTGGGCCTGTGTATAAAAAGCAGATCAGATCCGTGTGTAGTGTAGCCTAGGCCTGTGTATAAAAAGCAGATCAGATCCGTGTGTAGTGTAGCCTAGGCCTGTGTATAAAAAGCAGATCAGATCCGTGTGTAGTGTAGCCTAGGCCTGTGTATAAAAAGCAGATCAGATCCGTGTGTAGTGTAGCCTAGGCCTGTGTATAAAAAGCAGATCAGATCAGTGTGTAGTGTAGCCTAGGCCTGTGTATAAAAGCAGATCAGATCAGTGTGTAGTGTAGCCTAGGCCTGTGTATAAAAAGCAGACCAGATCCGTGTGTAGTGTAGCCTAGGCCTGTGTATAAAAGCAGATCAGATCCGTGTGTAGTGTAGCCTAGGCCTGTGTATAAAAGCAGATCAGATCCGTGTGTAGTGTAGCCTAGGCCTGTGTATAAAAAGCAGATCAGATCCGTGTGTAGTGTAGCCTAGGCCTGTGTATAAAAAGCAGATCAGATCCGTGTGTAGTGTAGCCTAGGCCTGTGTATAAAAAGCAGATCAGATCCGTGTGTAGTGTAGCCTAGGCCTGTGTATAAAAAGCAGATCAGATCCGTGTGTAGTGTAGCCTAGGCCTGTGTATAAAAAGCAGATCAGATCCGTGTGTAGTGTAGCCTGGGCCTGTGTATAAAAAGCAGATCAGATCAGTGTGTAGTGTAGCCTGGGCCTGTGTATAAAAAGCAGATCAGATCAGTGTGTAGTGTAGCCTAGGCCTGTGTATAAAAGCAGATCAGATCCGTGTGTAGTGTAGCCTGGGCCTGTGTATAAAAGCAGATCAGATCAGTGTGTAGTGTAGCCTAGGCCTGTGTATAAAAAGCAGATCAGATCCGTGTGTAGTGTAGCCTAGGCCTGTGTATAAAAAGCAGATCAGATCAGTGTGTAGTGTAGCCTAGGCCTGTGTATAAAAAGCAGATCAGATCAGTGTGTAGTGTAGCCTAGGCCTGTGTATAAAAAGCAGATCAGATCAGTGTGTAGTGTAGCCTAGGCCTGTGTATAAAAAGCAGATCAGATCAGTGTGTAGTGTAGCCTAGGCCTGTGTATAAAAAGCAGATCAGATCAGTGTGTAGTGTAGCCTAGGCCTGTGTATAAAAA